>NC_140227.1:18638436-18885936 GCF_951802725.1 Rutilus rutilus
CTCTTTTGTGACATTCTAAAACCAAGATTAAAACAGTGAGAGCAAGGTTAAAGGGCAATCTATATATTAAACACAGTAGAGACCTTGTAAGGTATTAATGCGCTGTGGTAGAAAAGGCCAACCACATCAACACTTCATAAAAGCTGACGCTGTCTCGCGTAGCTAGAGACATTATGAGCATGTGCCATGACGTACAGATGGATTGGCGTAGAGGTACCGTATTCTCAACTAGTTGATTATTTTAAGTGAACTTTGCTTGGCTAACAGGGAGTTCCTCTGAGGAAGTACCTCTGTATTTGTCTTGTTTTCGTTTTTTTGTACTGACTGCTGGTATTGAGTGTAGAGAAAGCAACATATCTCTAAGGGAGGAAGGGAAGATTACTGCTGAGATTAGTGACACTTACGTGATCAAGATAACCAGTTATCTGCCCTTCACAAGAAGCTTTTATGTGATACATGGCACTTATATGACAGCATTCCACTGAATCTGTATTGAGCGAAACATTGGAGGATGGGAGATTCTCCACAGGATGTTAAACTGTATATAATGGATCTAATGAATGTAATACATGTGTAACTATAAGGTAACTACATTTAACAACCATGTTAAATGAGGGTTGTCTTTTAGTCCATGTCTGTCATCTGTATGCAAGCACTCTAGTTTATATACTGAAAATTTGCAGTATTTCCAGGAAAATGGACAAAAAATATCGACTTATGTTGCATTATGCAGGGTTTTGCCCAATCAAATGCTCTTTCAATGCTGTTTCTCTAGAAAATACATCAGATGTAGAAGGCCAAAACGAAGAGAAAAAGATGCGTTTTCAAACAAAAGCGTACGAGTATGATCGAGGAAAAGGCCTTATATTCTGTATTAAAAACAAAATTTAACACACACACACACACACATATATATATATATATATTCTAAAATATTCCTTTCACATTCGTTAATCAGAAAATATATCATCTGAGATATGTTCTTTGCAACTGAATGGTGCAGGACTAGCGTGTTTTCAGTGTCACATGATCCTTCAGAAATCATTCTAATACTTTAGTGTTTAAGAAACATTTCTTATTATTATCAATGTGGAAAACAGTTGATACCACGGTACATTTTTTTCATGATTCTTTGATGAATAAAAAGTTCAAAAGAAGAGCAGTGTAAACATTGTCTGAACATAACTTTTATTGATCAAACTCCAGAGGGCAATGTCACGCACTGAGTGGTACTACATACACCAGTCTCTCTCTTTGTGTGTGTGTGTGTGTGTAGGATGACAGTAACAGTTGAATGTCTCTTGAGACTTCTTTAAACAAATCCAGGTTGATCGAGACAGGACTACAGTCTATACAAAGGCAATTTTGGCCTCTGAGGAGTGTTTTACAGATTCATAATGATCTATCAATAAACAACCGGAAGAAACACCTTTCATTTCATGTTCCTATGTGGTCAAATTCCAAAGAATGTGCTATTTCTTCCCCTCTTTTTTCATGAATGGAACTGAGAATAAAAGAGATGGAAGTAAGGGCTTTTAGAGTGAAATTATATACTACATTGATAAGAAGAAATGTTACAATAAAACTAAATCAGCATATTAGAATGATCTCTGAAGGATCATGTGACACTGAAGACTGGAGTAATGATGCTGAAAATTCAGCTTTGCCATCACAGGAATAAATTACATTTTAAAACTCATTAAAATAGAACACAGTTGTTTTCAATTGTAATCATATTTCACAATATTACTGTTTTACTGTATTTTTGAAAAAATAAATGCATCTTGTCTACCAAATTTCTAAAAATAAGCACTGATATGCAAAACCCTTGGTCACACATTTCCCTTAATGTGCAGTAATAATGCAAAAGGAATGATGACGAAGCACGTGACCTGGCTAAATACTCCGCCTTTTCCAGTGACAGAAAGAAATGGTCCTCATCGAGGGGTTTTCTAGGGGGAGTGACATCCAGTGCAGTTGCTGAGCAAGCCTTAGCAACAAAGATTCTGTCAGAGGTATTTTTAGCTACTGGCTGCATCCCCCGTAATACACGCAAAGTGAGTTTCTCTCTTCTTTTTCTGGGACGAAAGAATAAGAATTAAAAAAGCAAGATCATTTATTCATGGAGATCCCTGGAGCGCCAGCATGGCAGCTCTACGTCTCATTGAGCAGAAAGAGACCCACTCATACACACATGAACACACAGACATTAAGCCTGAGCGGAGAGGAAGAAGAATTTGGCAAATGAATTAACTTCTGCCCGACCCACACACTGCCTGGCATGGACCAGTCTAATGGGCGGAAAAGTTCAGAAATCTTCTCAAATGAGACAGAAGCAAGACATCTTGTTATGAAAGACGAAATCTGCAGACAGGAAATGTGCAATACAGCTGCACTTGTCTTGTTGCGTCTTGTGGTATGTGGTGGCACGAAAGAAACACCTCGCCAAATGAAGCGACACATGAAATATGATGTACATTTACACAGTAGGATATATATTTATATTGGTCATATTTATTTTATGAATTTATTTTTGAATTATATACTGTAAATTACAATGTTTAAACATTTTATCAGATTTTTTTCCTCAATATTTCATCTATTGTTGCCAATTAGTATCAAGATGAATAATGCAACATGTAAAATACAGTAAAATCCAATTAAAATTAATAGAGGCATGTTTTTCCGTCCAGTTTGTTTTGCTAAAGGATTGCAGTGACCAATTCTCAGTGCTGAAATATATAGTTTGTTTGGAATTGATTCACTGAAATGGACAATCTTCACTGGTTCATGGAAATAAAACAAATTTATCAAGTCTGATGCATTTTACTACTTAATCTTAAATCAGAGATGCAATTAAAACATCTGTTTTAACACTTACTTGCGATTTATGAGACGAGAAATGATCACAATTTCCTAAAGAAAACTGTCTTTAAGAAACTTAAGGCAAAGAAAACAAACCAATCTCTTGATGTCTGGCTATGAGAGCCACTGTGACATCCTAGTCAGAGATCTGTGAAGAGAAGCTTTAAAGGGATACTCCACTTTTTTTTGGAAATAGGCTCATTTTACAACTCCCCCAGAGTTAAACAGTTGAGTTTTACCGTTTTTGGATCCATTCAGCCGATCTCCGGGTCTGGCAGTACCACTTTTAGCATAGCTTAGCATAGATCATTGAATCAGACAAGACCATTAGCATCTCTCTCAAAAAAATGACCAAAGAATTTCGATATTTTTCCTATTTAAAACTTGACTCTTCTGTAGTTACATCATGTACTAAGACCGACGGAAAATGTAAAGTTGTGATTTTCTAGGTTGATATGGCTAGGAACTACACTCTCATTCCCGTGTAATAATCAAGAAACTTTGCTGCCGTACCATGAGTCCAGCAGGCGTAATGATATGACACAGCGCCTGAAAATAGGTCTAATAGGTTAGACAAACTTAGTCCCGGTCACGTTGGAAGTTACTGAGCTGGGGACTATTTTCAGGCGCTGTGTCATATCATTACGCCTGCTGGACTCACGGTACGGCAGCAAAGTTTCTTGATTATTACGCAGGAATGAGAGTATAGTTCCTAGCCATATCAACCTAGAAAATCACACATTTTTTTGAGAGAGATGCTAATGGTCTTGTCCGATTCAATGATTTATGCTAAGCTATGCTAAAAGTGGTACCGCCACTTCGGGCGGCTGTTCGGCTGAATGGATTCGAAAACGGTAAAACTCAACTGTTTAAAGGAGAACTCCGGTCAATTTTAACATTGAGCTAATTTTTTTGTACATTTGGAGTGCTGTCAGTACAGAGAACAACGACAAAAATCGGTGTTGCCTACACCGTGTTATCCTCGTTTTAAAATTTGCACCCTGTTGACTTCAATGGGGCAAGTTTTAAACCTGCTTTTAGCCTCTTAACATCCTTGATGTGTCATTACAAGTGCACAGGTCATGTGAGTAATTCCTTCGGAGTGAATGCGGGTGAATCTGACTGCAGTAGATGTGAAAGAAATATATAAAAAATGATGTTTATTCAGCCAGCGCACATACCTGTATTTACAACCTGTTTTCGGTCGAAGTCCACAGTAGTCGATTCACGCGCGTGATCATAGGTACTAAACCTATGCGCGTGAACTCGACAATCGATTACTGTGGACTTCGACCGAAAACAGGATGTAAATACAGGTATGTGCGCTGGCTGAATAAACATAATTTTTTATATATTTCTTTCACATCTACTGCAGTCAGATTCACCCGCGTTCACTCAGAAGGAATCACTCACATGACCTGTGCACTTGTAATGACACATCAAGGATGTTAAGAGGCTAAAAGCAGGTTTAAAACTTGCCCCATTGAAGTCAACAGGGTGCAAATTTTAAAACGAGGATAACACGGTGTAGGCAACACCGATTTTTGTCGTTGTTCTCTGTACTGACAGCACTCCAAATGTACCAAAAAATTAGCTCAATGTTAAAATTGACCGGAGTTCTCCTTTAACTCTGGGGGAGTTGTAAAATGAGCCTATTTCCAAAAAAAGTGGAGTATCCCTTTAAGAATTATCTCATGGCCTGTGCAATCGCTCACGTAATTTACATCACACCCACTTTACCTGTTCTCTATTGTCTGGTCTAGATCAGAGACTATGTCCAGTTGTGTGAGACTGTGCAGAAACATATCTGTGTCATAGTTCAACCTCAGAATCAAAGGAAAAATAGAAAATTTAATTTTGTATGCATAGTGAAATTATTTTAATGACAATTAAATGTAAAGTGTGTCATTTCTATGCCTCTAGTTGCACCAAACGACATTGCAAAAATAATGACCATTTTCCTGAACACTCTAGGAACAACAATCTACCATTAGTCAATCAACCAGAAAGTCCAGTCTCAAATTTACATACGTCAGCTTTAAGCATATTTTATATTTGAAATATGTTGTCCACAATATATTTACTTCATATATGAAATATTTTATTTATGCAAAATATACACCTAATTTCATTTTATTTAGATATGGGGTGAAATATGATCACATCCACCAAATCAACCAATTTGGAGATCTGATCTTCTCTATCAATATCGGCAATTTAAGACACAAAGTAGATTTTTGTGGCATCCTTATTCTAATCCTACTGACTTAAATCCCTTGGTGCACAGAACCAAAATCTCTCAGGAATTCCTGTATTTGTGACCAGAGGACTGTAAGCTGCTAAATATATCTTCCTCCCTCCCTTCCTCACATCCAAAGCAGAGAAAGTAGCCTTTTGGAACAATGGGGAAACACAATGGAGACCAGTTTGAATGTTCGTTCTGCTCCTGACGGTCTCATTCAGACATAGTGTGTGTGTTTGACCACACATACATCTACACAACATCCTAGAGCAATCCAAGCTAAGGCCATCATGCATCATCATTTTGAATGCAAGTATATGAATGAGCTTTAATCTTCTCTTGGAACACTGGGGAAGGAATAATTTTTATAGTAAAAATCAGAGTAAAGAAGTGAGCCTGTGGGTGTTTTGATAGTTTCTGCTGGAGAAAGTGTGTAAGAGTGTATGTGACAGTGAACACTCATGAGTGTGGGAGTTGTAATTGGAATAAAAGGCATTATAAGCGTGGGTGGGTAATGTGTGGGATCTCTCCTGTCGATTCACTCAGCTCACAGTATCTGCTGTCATTTAAAGAGCTGACCCATATCTGAGCTACACCTGCACGAGTAACCCGCCTCCCTGAGACATACCTCATCAATAAAGGTAAAAAATAAACCCTGATCAGTTAGCTTGAAAAACCACACAGGGTTTTATGCATCAATAGAAATGCTTGTTTTTAAAAAGGATGTATGTTATAAACGTCTTCAGCTGCAGACGCATCGTTTTCCTCCAGGTTTGAGACGGTAAATCATCTGCTGTAAAAAAGCTGTGAGATGTCAGATTTGTGCAGTGAGTGAGCAGAGGTGACATCAAATGCGACCCGGATATCCTGTTAATGCACGAGAAACGTTGTGTGGCAGACAGCATATTTTTCTAGAAATGTCCTTGTGGTGAACCAAAAATGTCTGGCAACAAGTCAAAATATACTTTATGTGTCAAATGTGAAAAGTTTGGAATAAATTATTTTTTTTATGATTTTGAAAAGAAGTCTCTTATGTTCACCAATGTTGCATTTATTTGATCAAAAATACAGTACATTTATTACAATCTATAATTTTTAGTTATTCCAATGATGGCAAAGCTGAATGTTCAGCATAATATTCAGCATAATATAAATATATAATCCATAGTCCAACATAATATTTTGTATTATATATTTTGTTTGTTTTTACTTTGTTAAACCGGGTTATGAAACAACAGTTAAGCTTACTTCGAGCAATTAAACAGATAAAACCTACCTAACCTGTATAAGGTCATGTGAAGCACATTTAAACAATATGCTTTCCACTACTGAAGAATGACTCTCATTGTTAAACGCTCCAGGCGGTTCTTTAAATCAAAAATGAGAGTTAAACAAACAGAGGAAAGAAGTCATGAAAGCCCAAGTGGAGGGTGTTACAAAGGTGCCTTGGGGCATGACCTGAGCAAATATCAACTTACAGAGCCTACATGGCACGAGACAAAAAGGGCACGGCTGTAAATGCTATCAGAGTGTCATCTCAAAGTCATCACTGCATGTCAAGCAGGTGTCCTTAAGCGCAGCACACGGCTACTCAGACTGATTAGGGAATACAATGCTCTTAGTGTCAGTTTCAGGCAACATGCGAGCCATCTACGTCTGCACCTGCCGAATGGCCTCAAACCAATGTTTGGGCGCTGCACGTTCTTGTTATCGGCGTGAGAATTGTACTAGCACAAAATACAGGAAGTGAGAGTTGCAAGTGTTAGCCGACATCAGTTCTAGGGAAGCCTGATGTTCAAAAGAAGTCTCTTTACACAATGTCAGTGACAGCTAATGCATTGCTAATGTACTAATGCACTTGTTTCAGCTGCAGAATACTCAGCCATAGTCAGACACAGGTAAGCAAACAGGAGACTATATATAGAAAGATAAAGGCTCCTCCTGCACATGGTTTCATACATGATTTTAACAGTTACAGCAGGTCGTTTTGGCTTTTACTACCTAGTTTATGCGTGTTGTCTTAAGGCTTCTGTGATCTTAGCATGTTTTGCCACAGGAGAGCAATTGAGAGTAAATTTGTGAATTTGTAAGTTTGAAAGTGAATTTCATGAGTCATCTTTGCAGGAATTTAATATGAAGATTCTACAAGGGTATATTTTTCTTTAGAAACACTATGAAAGTAAATAGAGGGCACACCAATGCCGGTTTAACCATAAATATATATAATATGCATCACATGACTAAACATGCCCTTTTTTAAAACAATTTTCACATTACAACGCGAAAACTTTTCAAATGTATCCACTTGGGAGAGTGTTTTTTTAAAAAAACAGTCTTTGCTGACAAAAATGCCGTCTCAGTGTGGATGGAAGGCCAAAACGAAGAGAAAAAGATGCGTTTTCAAACAAAAGTGTATGAGTATGAGCGAGGAAAAGTCCTTATATTCTGTATTAAAAACAATAAAAAAAATAAAAGTGTGTATAAAAGTGTATTAAAAAAAATTAAAGTGTATGTATATACATATACTAAAATATTCCTTTCATATTCGTTAATCTCGCGTAATCCATTTATGTTGTATGACTACAACGGTAATCTAAATGCCCATCCTAAGTCCTTAGTGTTAATAGGTGTCACTGCATTTGCCAGCATGCTTTCAAAGATTTATATGCTTTGAATTGATCTTTCTTGTCTCTCTTTTTCTGCTGTTTCTGCCGCAGTGTAGGAATGATGCCTTGCGATCTGCTCCCTCCCACACGTTGCATATGTGTACTCATTCTCTCCCTCTCTCTCATTACTGGGTCAAGTGTGCAGTAGGAGATCTCTCCTCCCTCTCGGTAGCCCTGCACAAATGCAAAGCCCATCATCTACATGCCTGAATAAACAGCGTAGATCATCAGAGCCCACAACACCAGTAAACACAAGTCCTATGCAATCAATTCCGTTGATAATGAAGGTCTTAATTATCAATGCATTGTGCTTGGGTTTGTTTTGCTGTTATGCATCATTTCCTCATTGCATCCCTATAGCAGTTAGATTTTTTTGAGCAATCAGCATCTATGTGATGCATCTATTCATATAAACAGCTATCATAATGCTAAGAATTTTAGAAATAAGGGAGCTTGACTCATTCTGCTGTAGCTTACCAAGTAGAGCCATTTGCCAAAATGGAACCACAGCTGCAACATCCACCAAATTTGAACCACAGCAAAACCCTGAACAAACGGACAGATATTTGCATGACTTTCCCTGTTTAAATGTTAACGTCTCCCTGGCTGCCCTCGAAGAGGAAGGTATAATATTTTTGTTCTCTTCATATAGCTCTCATTTAGGTCTAAAATCTACCAAAAAATAAGATTAAAAGACATGTATAATGGATGTTTTCCTTGTGCAGAGATGTGCTGTCTTTAATAAATTATCGAACACAGAATAGGCAGCATTTATCAAGGCACTATTACTCAGTGCTCTTGGTTTAAAAGCCTTCAGTCTACTACATTTAACCAGGCGAGGTAAACAGGAAATGTATTATTGATCCATAAAGCAATATTAATCCTATAACTCACAAGAAGAATGTGCAGACTAAAGTAAGAACGTAAGCTAATCTCCCATTTATCCATCCCTGGGGTTCTTCTAAGAGATGCTAAGAAGAATTAGGACAAGCTAACTTCACCTTCTGTGTGCTTATAACTGCCTATTCAAACTGCACTTATTTTTGTTCAGTAAAAGAAAAACAATGTACAAATGGTCTTATAATCTAAAATAATAACCAATAGAGATCTTATCTCAGTCTGGGATATAAATCCAACGTCTGTCACCCAGTAGCTGAAATTACAAGTAACGCCCTGCACCTAGCAACACAATACACAAACAATCTACCATACCATCCCTGCTGGAAACACTAGGTTAGACCAGCATGAACTTTATGTTTGGCTGGGTTGGTTTACATTGGTTTGGTGCTGGTCTGGAGCACAAACAATTTTCCAGAAAGAGGCTGACCAAAAAAACATGGCAGTTTAAGAAACCTGGTAGGGACATCAGCACACCTGCACTGTGACCAACATTCACAACACAACTTACAAAAGTTTGGTTTAAAAACGCATTAAATTGATCTAAAGTGAAAGCAAAGAGATTAATAATTTATAAATACATTTATAACCCTGTCTACCTGTGTTTCCTGCCCCTTTCCTGCGTATTTGGATTGTTTGCCTGTGTGTTTGATCCTGTGCTTGTTATATGGATTTATGATTCTGGATTATACTAATAAACGACTGCATTTGGATCCTCAATACGTCTCAGAGCAGTTATGCAACGTCAACTTTGAAAATAAATTGCAAATGTTTCATGAGCAGCAAATCAACATATTGTTATGATTTTTGATAAATCTTCACCTTTAGATTTTCTGCTGAAAATTCAGCTTTGCCATCACATGAATAAATTACATAAAAAAGAAAACAGTTATTTTATCAATATTACTGTTTTTACTGTACTTTTTCAAATAAAAGTAGCCTTAAGCATAAGAGACTTAATTAAAAAAAACGTTAAAACGTTGGGTCTTACCAACCCAAAACCTTTAAACAATAGCGTTTGCAATATGGCAACAGACTGAGGCAACAGAACACATAAAAACCAAACAATGTAAACTGTGCCTATTGAATGGCCTCAACTGACAGCTCACATTGTGTCCAGACAGAGAAGAGAACAGGATGAATAATTCACATACTGAGGAGCTCTTTCCAAACCTGATACTGCAGAAAGTGATGTAAGGCTGGTCAGCTCAGGTATGGGAGTGAAGTTTGAAGTGTTTTAGGCCATGAAATATTATTTCCACTTCTGTGCCGTTCACAACACAGTTGCATTTGCTAGCTAAAGCCGCAGTCACAGTAGACTTTTGAGCATGCAAAATCTCTTCGGACTCTTATAAATATAATAGTTTTTATTCAGCTACGAGGTCACGCCGTGACTTATCGATCTTCTATTGGTTACATGGCTTCACATGCTACGAATTCACAGGTTAGAGTTCACCGAACTTGAACTTTGGAACGCAGCGAAATGCGTTTCCGCTCTCCCGTATTCGCAGGTGTATGAATGGGAGTCAATGGGACGAAATTAATAGTGTGACTGCCCCTTTACTCACAAGACCCAATTTACATCCTGATTGACTTTTCAGTCACTAAACAACTGCACTTCAATCTATCGGGAGGTCTAGAGTAACAGGAAGTCAGAGTAAAAGCTATGGGGTCTTGTAAAATAACACATTCTCTGATTCAGGGAAGGATAGGCCTTTCTGGCACAATCAGCAGCCATTTCCTTCCCCTCACAGCGTTAGAGAGCTATGAGGGTGTGAGATTGCACTCTATGTACACTGCCATGCTTGAAAGAGTTTATAATGAAGGTCAAGATATGCAGCTAATGACTTAAAAGTAGAGGCAATTTGCATTAATGGTTTCGGTGGATGGAATTAATGCAAATACACGAACCTTACAGAAAATAAAACTTAAATAACCTAAGTACATTCAGGTCTTCAGCTCTATTGTGAAATACTTATTAAATTAGAGTGGAACGGACACTTAAAATGGTTGTACACTTCTTAATCTTCCATAAGAACATATTTAAGCTCTTTTTATCATTGTAAGTCCTAGTAAACTCAACACAACAGTTCAATCTCCACCTACTAACCCCCCCCCCTTCGATAGTCACCCTCACAGACACTTTAATCCAAAGCAATTTACTGTACAGGGCATTTGAGGTATAACATTTTTTTATCCGTCCATGCATTCCCTGGGAATCAAACTCACGGCCTTGACGTTGTTAGTGCAATGCTCTACCAGAAATTGTAGCCTTCATTTTATCTGCTCATTTCAAGATTGGTAAACACAGTGTCTAAATGATGACTTTAGTTAGAGTGTCAAAATGGCTGCTATAAATATCATATTAATTGAAAGGAATAGCAATGGATAAGCTTCTTTCTCTTATGAGGCTGTTCATTTGAATCAGGAGAGTTTGCAGTCGTTCTAAACAGCGAAGGTTTCTACCGACATTGTTTCCATAGGAAAATCTTATTCTACAGCCTGTCTTAAGACTCTCAACAGTGCTGAACAAAATGCAAGAAAACCCAAAACAGACAGGGTATGATGTCACTCAAAACATATCAGGTCATAAACCTGCTTTTGAATGCATCCGAAACACCTTCATTACAATTCAAAAGTTCATCAAGCGTGAAACATCAAGAAGAATGCATTCACTTCCGTGTACACGTTTCAAATTTTTTGTATTAAGTTCAAATACGCTCACTCAGTCTTCACAATACCATTAGCCTCGTGTTCATACACTACCTTGGGTACTTGTTTTGCCTGTGACTGCCTGAAGAAGGAGGTCTTGGCGGTGAAGAAGGTGAAGTCATCGCTCTCCTCGTCCAGGCTGCAGTACCCACTGCTCATGCTATTGCTGCCGGTCATTTGCGGGGATGGATCCAGTTTGGGGGACTCCCTACATGGGTCTCCGGGGGGGCGAACGCACCATTCCAGGCTCCAGGGTTGGGAAGGGGAGGATGGGCTGGGAGCGGGGGACCACAGGTTCAGGTGAAGGGCCAGATCTCCACGTGTCACCGGAAACAAGAGCTGAAACTTGCAGGCTGACGCACAGCAAAACGTTGCGGCCGGTATCTGTTGTCCAGTTCCTGTTTCCACAGGTCACAAACAGGCAGTGGTACAGAAGTAGCTTCTCCTGCTCTTTTCAGCTGGCAGCTTGGAGCTTTAAACCCACGACAAGCAGTTGAGATGAGAAAATTAGCCCAGGGTGGAGGAAAGCATGTCACTGCACACAAATTGCTTGTATTGGCATCCACTAACTCACATACAGTCACACAGTCTTGCTGTAAACAGGCTCTTGAGCACTAAAGGTGTAAGAATGTTGCACGGACATTGTGTTGAATATTCCTTCAGCCGGTTGAGGTGGATGCAGAAGTCTCCGGTCCACAGTGAGGCTGCGGCAGCAGCTAGAAAGACGGCAGAAAATCAACCTGCCTCTCAGTGACTGAGTGAGCTGCAAACTGACGTACTGCACCTCCCTCCCTTCCTCCTTCTCTCACACCAACGCGCACGCTCTCTCTCTCTCTCTCTCTCTTTCTCACTCGCTCTACCATCTGTGGCTGGAGTCTGTTATCTGCCTACAAGCTTACGCAAACACCCTCCTTTTTTCCCCTCCCTCCTCCACTATCTCTCTTCCTGCATGCAACTGCTCTTTGCTCGGCTCAAGACATTTGCCAATGAAGAGAAAGAGAGAGAAAGAAGGAAAGAAAGAGAAAAATATGCCGGAAGAGCGAAAGAAGGAGGGAGAGGAAGAAAGAGACAGCTCTCTGCATGTGGTCTTTTAGAGGCTATTTTACATAGTACCTGATATGCAAAATGCTCCTGATGGCAGGCAGCATGAATCCAGACTATTGTTAAACGACAGTAATACAGGCAGGACTAAATATAAATGAAAAAGTAATGAACCACGTATAATGAGCTGGTCATTGGCGCAAAATAAAAGTGATTGGGTGGTTTATTTTGCAATAACTGGTGACTGAATGTATATTAGCTCACTTATTACATGGCTACTTAAATCAATAAATGATGTCCATCTATTTAGTTATTTGAGTTTCAATTAATTGATAATGTGTGTGTGTGGGGGGGGGTGTTTGGGGGGAGACCAGTGAGTAATATGAGAAACATGAAACTAGACTGGCTGCCAATTAAACGGTCAATTATACAGTTTAACCCTCATTATAGCAGGATGACCAATCAGAATCAAGTATTCCAAATAAGTAATAAATATTTGGGATTTATGAATAAATACATAAACATTAAATATATTTGAAAAATAGCTAAATGCAAGTCAGAATCAAGTCTCTTTATTCCTGAATTGAATTTCTGCTTTAGCGTCTATCTTTCATTTCTGTACTAGTATGGCATATACAAAATTCGTTCTAATGATAAATCACTTGTCATGTTCCTCATTAGACGCTTTGAATAAAAGGGACTTTTACATGAATTAAATGTAAGTGTTCCAGAAAGCCTCTAAAAGTCACAGGTAGAAGTCCTTAACTGATCATCATTACTGTTGCACACTCTATAAATAATTCATCACATTTTAATGTACCACTGCCTTTCTACTGCATGAACCATCTACCACTAACAGAATTACACTAAGAGAGTAATGCTTTTTACAGAGAACCTTTAACTATTTCCCCGGCAGAGTATTATTTTTGAGTTGGCAAAAAAATCTTTCATGGCCCTCAGAATATTTTGTTGTATGAACATGTAAACAAAGAAAGAACAGAGCCTCTTCTTTTAAACAAATATTAATAGATGTTTTCCTAACGGACAGGAAAAGAATAAAACTGCATCTGCAGCAAAAAGAATGGACACAAATTAAAGCTGAAACCACAAACACTGTAGGCTCCAGACCAACAGATCCTTAGAAGAGTGTCACAACATTAAATGTCCACATGTTCCAATAGGGGTCACAATTACAGCTGCATCTGATCTCTCCTTGCACCCATCAGGGATTTTGGTCTTAACCTTTGACCCTGACCTTGAGGGCATTAGACACAAAGTCCAGCTGGAGCACCAGAATATGTTAAATGTGAGTACAAAATAAGAAGGATATGAAATCACTGTCATATACATCAGCTCACCAGCTAGGGATATGTCACAATGGTCAACTAATCAATGGAATGGTAAACTAGATGTCACACAACCAACTAGGTTGACTAATTTAACTGTATTTTTTTAGCAGCAACATTCTACATGGTAAAACCCTCTTGGAAAAGTTGGGTCTTTAAATGAATCTCTTTTAAAACATGGCCAACTACATTTATACTTTGAATGCATCTTATGTAAGAAAGGTGTCTGATCTGAGTCAGGTGAGCCCAAAACCAGACTAATTATACAGGGTCTTCCTTAATTCAACAGTCCAAACTTTTAAGACTTTCTTTCTTCTGTGGAACACAAAAACAGATATTGTGAAAAATGTTTCGATTGTTGTTTTGTCCATAAAAATAATGTCAATGCGGTCGAATGCTGTTTGGACTCCAATGTTATTCAAAATATCTTCTCTTGTGAAAGAAATGCATCGAAATATTATGTGACTAAATGCAATGCCATTCCACACAATGTTGCTATGGTAAAACACTGGCAATATGTCAGCATTAAATGAGATCATTCATCACCTCTTTTTCACTGCTACTTTCTTTAGCTCGGTTTCTCCAGCAGGGAGACGATTCCTTACAAAGGGAGATAAAAGACAAGAAGAAAGTGTTGCCACTATAAATGAGGGGAGGTTGAAAGCTACTTTGGTTTCCCCTTGTCAGCTTTATTAGATTCTCATTGAAAACTATATGGGACCATATTTCTGCCATCTTCTTTCACTGCAGCAGATGCTTCTCATATCCTGCACTACATATTGAGACCATATCCATAAACTCTATGGACATAAAAACATCATCACATAGCAGCTTATGACAAATTACCTGAAGTGGTGGCCTTGGGTCACATTATCATAATCAATGAGCTGGATCACAAGGAAAGACAGAGGGGCTGAACACATTCGATATCTAAACCCCCTGGGAAGAAGAAAGGTCCTCTTTTGGCTACTGTCAATACACCCCAATTAATTCTTACTAGAACTCAATCGTTTCTCTCAAAAAAGACTGCAAGGGGGTTTATGCACTTGCCCAGAAAAACATAATCAATACTGTGGATGGATGGATGGGGTGTGCAAAATCAAAGTAAAATCACCCAGACTAAAAGTGGCACACTGAAACCGTGAGGGGTCCGGAATGGAGTGTGGTACCTCCTGCTAGAAATGCGAGTGGAAATCGTCATTTAATCTTGTCAAATACAGGCTCTAAAGTTGTCTCACTGCTGTATGAAGAATCGAGTGAAGAGGGCCGTTCAAGTGTGTATAGAGAGCTGGACGCATTGTGGATAATCAATGTGCCTGACAATGATAATGTATCTCAAACAATCCGTAAAACAGGCATTTTTCTCTACAGGGAAGCAGAAGTCTTTGTATTCTCCCTACATTTTTTGGTCCTAATCTCTCTTTTCTGCAATCGCTCTGGTATTGTGCTGGCGACACATTCTGTGAGGAGTAACTGGAGGCTTGGACAGATCATGACACTGGACTCATCTCTTGTTTCACAGTGGTGTTAAGTGCCGTTAGGACGCTACATATGATATGTTTCTGATCCTGCTATAACACCTCTCTCCCTCCCTCTCGTACTTGGTTAAATAATGCAGATGATGGTCTCTGTTTTCCAAACTTGGTGATGAGCAAACTGTAGTGGAGAAACAGCCTTGGATCTGTTTGCAACAATGGTACATTTTTAACCCGTCATCATTCTTTATTGTTTTCAGAACTTAATGAATCTATCGTTTCAGACCAACAGATCTCTGAGCATAGAGGATGAAAGGACTGAAGCTGGAGTAACTGCATTGGAGATGAGTAAATGTAGTGGTTATATCTAGCACATCACTTCCTGTGTTTATTATAAACATCACCAATGTGGTAATATCAGGGTTGTGATGTTTAAAAAAAAAAAAAAACTTGTTGGTACAGATAGATAGATAGATAGATGTGGTCAATTCAAATTAAATTCTCACTTATGAACTGAACACTTATTCAGTTTTAAAATGTGCCCAGCCCTAGTTAAAGGGATAGTTCACGCTACAATTAAAATTAAGTCATCATTTACTCATCTTGGTGTTGTTCTAATGCCGCATGCCATTCTTTTCTTTTTTTTGGACCACAAAAGTAAAAAAAATTATAATAATTGCGCTCACGCTCGTCCATAATGGCGTGAATAGCGACCATCATCAAGCTTTTCAAAAAGACGCAAAAGTATCATAGAATTTTTTCATGCGACACGTGCCATATTATCCCATAGTGTTCTAGCGGTATATGATAGAGCTTGGCAAAAAAACAAAAAACTAATTTAATGTATTATTTAACGAAAATCTTGACCTTGGCCATTGGTCTTCTACGCAACATGCGCGTTCGTGAGACTATTAGTGCCGCAGTTCACTAATACAATCCATGTACCTTCTTGTCTGAAGTGAATATATCTGTTGTGTTCGTCATAATGAGAAGATTTCACGTTCACATCTGTCAACTGTCATCAGACCAGGGGCTTAGCCATCATTTCAGAAGTGAGGGGGATAGAAAATTAAAGTGTAATACCAGTTTATTCTGACCTTTTGTAACAACTGAGGCTGACTCCCATTCAGCCAACCACCAGAGGGAGCCCTCTCCCGAGTATTGATCATGGACCGTGTGGGCATACGGCATTCAAACAACACCAGGGTGAGTAAATTATGACAAGGGCTGCATCCGAAATCGCATACTTCCCCACTATATAGCAGGCGAAAAACAGTGACAAAAGTATGTCCGAATTCACAGTACTTATAAAAGTGTACATGGATGACCTACTTCTTCCAGTCAGATTCTGAAGTGCGCATATGATGGACACTTTACTATCCCATGAGGCCATGGGAGAGAATTTGTGAATGGCGATGACGTGACGCAACTGACGCTGGTAGGTCACATGATAAAGACAACATGGCGAATGCAGTACGTCCAGATTACATTCCTACTGCACACATTCATACTATAGCCTATAGAGCGTACTTTTTTTGCGGTTGTGAAGTAATTACTTATTCAAAATAAGTACCTCCACAAGAAAGTATGAAAAAAATTTATTTTAAGGTTAACCATCCCTTTAACATGACAACAATGTGCATTTTAATTTGTTAACTCTGTTTCACTCTAAAACACGTCACATTACTGAAGTGAAATCAACCCGGATGCTGTTTCATGTGGACTTCAAACCGCTCATCTTTAGGAACAGCCTCTCACTTCCTGTGTTCTTCAGGTTGTCTTGTAGTACCACAGAGCCGGAAGACATTATTACATAGATTCTGTTTTTGGAATCCTTCAAGTACAAAAATGCACTGAGAAATCCCACACAGATCGATGTTTAAGTGCACTTCACTACAGCTCTCTACACAAATTATGAAATCAGCCCACACACACATCCCTGAATCTCTGGTATTCAGGAATCAAAATCAAGCTGAAGCTCAGAAAGAATCAAGTATAACATTCCACATCATGACATTTAGTTTTTGAGGACACTGGAAACTACACAAACATACACATTGCAGCTGTCATGCTAGTTACTCCACAGGAAATGCTACGGTGAGGTGACAGACCAGATAAAAAAAATAAAAAAAAATCTGAAAATGGCACATGCAAATAGATAGACATACTTTTTCTACTGAACTGAACTTGATATCCCCAGCTGCTATGGTGGTTTGAGGGGGCCGCAGTGCATGCGACACATAAAGAGTGTGTTTGCTGTGTGTGTGCGTGTGTACACACCAGAGGACAGGAAAAGGAAGTGTATGAGAGATGACAACAGCCTATCTGCACTACTATACAAGAGTCAAAGCCGATGATACCTCCAGCAGCTGGGGAAACAAACCATCAGCACACGGTCTACCGCACTTTCACAGCCAATAAATGCCAAGAAAATAAAAATGAGCATCTCTGAACTTGCAAATGTATTCTTGTTTGTGCCTGATGCTGCACAGAGGCTCGCCAAAAAGAGACCTTTAGGGGCTTTCAGATCAAATCCGCTATATTATTATGCTAAAACTGAACAAGACCTCAGGATGGAGCACTTAATGTTACTGAGAGGCAGTGAGGCTACAAAAACGGAAAGATATTCCAAGGCTAACTGTGAGTTAGCGCTAATATTTTAAGGCCACAGGGGACATGAGGGCCAGTGCACTGTGCCTGCATGATAACAGTATGAAGGATATTAGGGTAATGTGCATGAAGAACATTTTGTATTCTCATGAAACAAAGAAAATAAGACAGACAGAGGCAAGAGAAAAAGCAGTTAAAGGTTTGTGCAATAAGGATAACAGGGGAAGTGTGAAATATGTCAAAGTGTGTGTAGAATATTCTAGAGTTTTTTGATTAAGAGTGGAGATGATTCACCCCACTGAATAATAATATCTCCTTCCATAACTAATGCTGTATATAATAATCTACATCCAGAGGAAAATTAAACTCAAAGATGTGTACTTTAAATTATAAATGTGCAGAAAATGGCAACGTAACAACAAAAGTGCTTGCCAAGCCCAAGAGTTGTGCTGCAAATGCCCTTGAGATTCACACATACAGACACACAAACACAGACTCCCTCATATCTCTGTGATTCATCTACATAAGGTCAATGGTCCTCCCCCCCGGTTCCCTGGCGCTGGTGTGGCTGTGAAGGAGCCTTGTTCAAATAAATGCTTCTGGCTGTATAATCCCTGAAGTCTGTGAGGGGTGTCTAGCTGCTGTTTTGACTGTAATTAAGTTGTGAGGCTGTTTTTATGGGCTATCTGCATTTCCTGTGCATGTCTAATGCCTGCTGAACGGTACGTCCATCTGGGGGGTTTGAATGGCAGTAAAGACAACAACACAATGGATGCCAGTGTGACAGACATATGGACCAACAAAGGCTTTTACATGTACAAAATAATGTCTCATGTGTTTTGTTGCAAAAGATACTCATTTATTCTTTGTAATGGAGGCTTTTACATGCAAATCACAATACATAAGATCGTCCAATCATTCTGCATAATATATCTGCCCCATGTGGTGAAGTTTGAAATAACAGACTATTATAAATGGTTTTTGCCCATATCCAACCTTATCTCTTATTCTATGAATCTGCGTCAAATCAGTGATGCAATCTGTAGTTCACAAGACCGAAGCCCTGCACTGTTTGAGGAGACAACTAATGTGAAATTCATTTCCGTTGAAAAATAACCATAATGCCCTCTGCTGACAGTTCACCATTCAACAGCTCTCAATCTCTATGACAGCACAGGCCAGCTGGGTTTGCTCTTTTCCTGATTTAGAGGAGATAGGAACAGACAGGAGGGGTCTCGTAAACATGATGAATACACTAACACTACAAGGGACGGAAAAGCTTTTTTCAGTAATGACTATTCTGACCAAATAAACGCTCTGTGGAGAAATAGGTTTTTGGATATTGTCTTGAAAATTCAATATGTCTGATTGTGCTCTAGGTTATACCGTTTCGGTCAGGCTCACCTTGAAACTTGGGCAAAAGTAAGTGTAAGCCTTTGTGTGTGTGTGTGTGTGTGTGTGTGTGTGTGTGTGTGTGTGTGTGTGTGTGTGTGTGTGTGTGTGTGTGTGTGTGTGTGTTTCTGAGGACAGTGTGCCCCAGGAGGACCCTACTGCTCTTCCTCAGTCCCAACTGTGCTGTCACTTCCTATGTACCTGGGACTAAACTCACTGCCAGTGTAAAACACAGCCAAGCATCAGAGAGGCAGTTAAGCATGTGCTAATGTGTCCCAGCAAAGCGTCCCAGGGAGGATTTCAGATTCAGTTTCCGCTTCATCCCTCGCATCTTGCTGCACAATTTTATGCTCTCTTCCTGAATTTGGAAAGCTCTCTGCATGCTTCACTTACAAAAAGTTTCAAGTGCTACAAAAGTATCAGTATATTACTATATTCCGATATATTTTGGAGTCATATACCATAAATATATATTTATGGTATCATCTAGCATGGCGCAACCACTTTTTTGTAGCAAGGTACTTCCATAGTATTCTTAGAAGAGGCATAGAATGGAATACTGTATCATTTTGTACCATGGTATATGTCAAACTACCACAACTTTACTGTTATATAAGACCATTACTATGAGAAGACTGTTTCTGCTACAGTGTAAAAAATAAAGTAAATGTGAGATAAAGTTTAAAATAAGAAATAAAGTCACATTGTAAGATATAAATTCACAATAATGGGAAACAAAGTCGCAATTATGAGATAAAAAGTCACATTGTGAAATATGAAGTCGCAATTACAAAAAATAAAGTCGCAATTATGAGATATAAAATCACATTGTGAGATATCATGCGTAAGATGTGCAAATGCCATAAGTCACATTTGCGAGAAATAAATGAGATATAAAGTCACATTATGAAATATATGGTTGCAATTATGAGAAATAAAGTCATTATGCAATATAATGTCAAGTATCTAAAATATAAAGCTAAAATATGTATTTGAATACACAACATTTGACATTAACAATAAAAGATATTTGGACGCTGTTACGTCAATTTTGCTTTCCTAACTATGCGTGATGATATTCTATCCGTGACCCTATTAAAACAGGCCTGTGAACCATTTTTGCTCAACCAGAACAGTTACCTTATGGGATGCACATTCTCTATCTGTTTTTGTCACCTTGTGTTTCTCTTGTGTTCTTTTAGTGTGCATGACACAATAATGGCTGAGTGAGGGAACTTACCGTCTCCTGAGGGTCTTTGGCGCTGCGCCTCTGTGAAGTGGGAGAAGACACGTCCTCTGTCCGCTGGTCTAGTTGGTTGCAGTCCAGCTGAACAAGCCCCTGACACTCCAAATGACATGTGTAGCTGCAGTCTGGAGGCCAGAGAGAAACAGGACATCCACAGTCACTAACAGCCATGAAACACACAGACAAACAGCACAGTTCAGAGAGCCAGTGAGGACTACCAACACTCTTTCACAGCTCCTTAACGAGAAAAAGGTTTGAAAAGGCTGGAGGAGGATTGGGCCGTGTGTTTTATTCACTGTAAATGTCTGTGTCTGCGCTAGAAGTCTTGAGAAAAACTAGGCTGGAGCTGGTGATGATAAACTGACAATCTGCATGCGTCTCAGCTACATACATTACACAAACTAAAGACGGAGGATTTAAACTGCTCTGCAATGACAGTGTCTCTTTTACATTAGACAGAATGTCTGGTGAATACTACACATAAACATTAATTATGTGGAGGATTTCATTCATGTGATTTTATCAAAGCTTGGTTAAACAGCGCCATATTCATTCAATCTCAGCTGATCTGACCCCAAGATAGATGTTTATAGAAATCAGAAGACCTTGTGAATTTTTATTCAATGATATCTATAGCTGCTGTAACCTTTATTACAGTGATATTCGTTGTGCTTTTTGCGATAGACGTGATAGATGTGTGGCGCCATCTAGTGTCTGATATATAAAACACTGCACTGTTTGTACTCAAACATTTTGTAGTGAATCTTTATCTTTGTCTTTGTAAAAGATTGTGAATTTCAAAAATCAAAATTTTAAATTCTTACAATGTAAAATATATTTAAAAAAAATTATATATAGCCTATATATAATTTCAATGATAGAAATATGATTAAAAATTATTATAATTAAAATGAAATGTATTAAATATTTTTAATTTATTAAATTAAATGTATTAAAATTATTATCATTAATAAAATATTATAATATTAACAATATATATATATATATATATATATATATATATATATATATATATATATATATATATATATATATATATATCATTGTTATAATGAATTAAAAAATATATAATACTAAAAAATATATAATTTTAAAAAGTGTTACCAAAGCCTGATTGTAACAAAATAGAATTGACCTTTTTCACATTTCCGGGTTTCTCAGAAGCAGAAGCAGAAGTTGTCATAGTTGGGTAAACTTCTATAGCAGTGAATGAGAGACTAGCCTACATTAAATATATATTTTGTGTTCCAATTTCCTCAAAATAGCAAAAGAAAAACTCCACAATAGTGTTTTCAAAACTTTCAAAAGAGCGAAAAAAAATAGAGAGAGATTGATAACAGCAGTCAGAAGAGAGAAATATGTAACTTTTACCATCAGTCGCACAGCCGTTGTATTAGAAACACCCTCACAAGAGCGTTTCTTGGGTTTTGATGCAAACTTGCAAAGGTAATATGATACAATACAAAGTATAGTGTAATAAATGTACATATAAAAAAAAAAAAATATATATATATATATATATGTATATATAGTAAAAAGAGTCTTCTGTTTTGTTACAATCGGGCTTTTATGCGAGAAAAGGCTCAATCCCTAGATGGCGCCAAAGTGTAACGTCATCAAAGCTTAACGGAGGCCAGTGAAACAAGGTTAATAAAGGGCTGGAAAAGACAGCTGCTGTTTAATTCCTGCCAAGAAACATTTAATTGACACAGAGTTCATTTTTTTTCCCCCGTCATTTTTTTAATTGCCCATCCAGGGCCCCTTTTCACATATTTGCTTTGGAAAGTATAGGCAGCACATCTAAGAAAACACTGGTGCCCTCATCATCCTAAAATCACATTAGCATCATAACAGAGAGAATAAAATAACCTCAGAACAGCGCAGCGAGTAAATTCAGCAGCTAAAAAGCCCTCTGAGCATCTATATTCACTGCTCACAGTCACACAGTAACCAAGGAAACGCCACTGCGCCACTGGATATTCTTCAGCACAGGCTGAGCATGATTTTACATGACATGGTGTCTTGCAGTGAGACTGCAGTGCCAACATTTATATTGTATAAATGTTCTAGGGTTTTTGTCTCGTTTTAACTACACAGTCAAATGATAACAATGGTGACTGAGGTATCGGTCTCTAAACACAAGCAGTATCACAGTGGGAGTGATAGATGTCAACAGCGAATGCTGATTGATTATCATGGGATTGATTATCAGTGCAAAACACATTGCTTCTGTCACTGTGGAAGAGCAGGGAGGTGCAGATCACTGTGAAAGGAGTTTGGGAATGCTAAGAGCCCCTACACAACACTGATAACACACATGGAAAACGGACGTCACTTTTTCGACGGTTTGTCAACGCGACGCTGGCAAAATATAAATCTTCAGGAGAGTGTTGAGCGGGACTATGAGAAAGAGTGTCCAAACCAAACAGAATGACTGACTCAGGGTCAGGAAATGCATTATGGGAGGAGGTGAGGCTTCCTTCCGATACTGACTCTCACCTTCAACCTCAGGCTGATATCAACAGAGCGGTTTAATGCAACACCCTGATAACTTTATGCAGAAAACATGAAAAACCTGACACGTGCAGCGGCAGGATAACAGGTCATCCTACAAAACGGGTGTCTCTCTCTCTCTCTCATAGCAAAACATTACTTCAAGAAAGGATGAACAATTTTACAATGCATCTACTGTAGGTATTTTTCAAAAGCACATTAACAAAAATCAGAAAATGTATATTACTTACATTTTTAAGCTTAAAACTGATTAAAAATATTATAATTATTTTTTAGATTTTAGTTAATGCATTATTAAAAGAAAAAATCACATTAACAGGGGCTTTGTTTTTCTTAAATTTCGTAAATTTTTTCACTTTTTTTCTTTAAAATAGAAAAAAATAATATAAAGTAATAATATAGTATAATATAAATAAATCAATATAGCATTTTGTCATTATTTATATATTTTGTAATTAATGTATTATTTAAAAGAAGTTCTGCGTCAACCCTGTTAGCATCACTTTTTCCACTTTTAAGAAACTATCACATTTAAAAAATGTCGCATTATCATTCTTTCAGGAAGACAACACTTCAAGGATGAGTTAAAAGTCTCCTCTTTTATCACTTATTAATGTTGTCAACCTTCTTACCATTTGTACAGTAAACATTAAACACCTGATAACATCTCTTATAAAAAGCATCTTGTAGTTTCACGGCTTGTAATGCCAAATGAATCAGAACAATTTTCACCATCATCCCTGTTCATCAACTTTTCTAACGGTGCAATGATGTCCTAACATACACCAACCTTTACTAATTTAGCTTGAGATGGTGCAATTTTATTTATTTATTTATTTTATTTATTTATTTTTTAAATCACTCATAGAAAACTGGAAAGGCATCTGTTTTATAGAATGACTCTAATAAAAATATGGGTCAAAAAGTTAAACTAACGGTATTAATGAGTGTTAATCAGAAAGTACTAACAAAATAGAAGGCAAAGAACTGATGGGTTTCAGTTCATATAGTTTATTCCAACCAAATCTAAATTGGACAAAAACAAGATTGAAGGTTTACAACACCCAAATCTTCTTTGAAGCGCTTTAAATTACATATAATGTAATTAGTGCAACAGGACGATCCTAGAACCGATGTCTTTATCTTTTAAACTGTGCATAACCCCCAACCCCCCCATCATCATATGTCTTTACTGCAGTGGGGTCTGAACCCCATAACCCGGATTAATCTGAGGAATGCGCCGCCAAGGGCTTATTACTGACCGTCAGCTTCTGGGGATACAGACAGTAACGCAGAAGATCAGCTGAGATTTAACGCGTCTTTGGAAGTGCCCTCGGTGTGGAGGATAATACAATATACATGGACCAGACAGAATATGGCTGGCAGGTACCCCCATCTGTCTGGAATGTAAAATCACTCCTTAAAAAAAATCTATCAAAAGCCCAGATTTCCAGGTTTAGTTGTTCATACCAAAATAAGACCATATGAGAAAAACTGAAGGAAGGTAACAAGCATAAATGAAACATTAATATAGATTCATAGATTCACATTCCAAGTAGTGTCAGTGCTGACCTGCATACTATTATTATAACAATATTTATTTAATTAAATAATTTATAATAGGTATTACTGTTTTATTGTACTTTAAATGCTATTCATGAACAGGAGTATTAATTTCTTACATGTCTTAGTGTCTCCACACTTTTGAATGCAGTTTTGTAATTTTTTTGCAGTTGTTACAATATGTAAGAATTTTGTATCAAAATATCCAAAAACCACTTTTACAGTGTTATATATTTCTTTCAATTGAGTGCTTACATTATCCTAAATGTTTCCAAGAATTTGTAAATTCAGAGAAATTCACAATTTTAAATAGTGCCCGTCCCTTGTAAATCGTTGCCTGTCAATGACGTAATATCCGCATTATCCGTGGTTTCCGCTTGTACTGCCATAGTAACCATGGCGACCGACGTGGACAACTGCGTTACATCTAGCAGCACACTCACGCTGTTGTTGTTTCGTTCAAACATTATGGACCATGGCAAGGACAAATTTGGGACAAATGGAGAAAAAAAACGAGGATCAATATCGGCCTGGCGTTTTCGAGATGCCGAGAGCTTCGCGAGTCAAGACTTGACAGGGACGCCGCTCTTGCATGTACTTTATTAGACGTGAGCAAATGTACATAAAACGAATCAATGTTATAAAGGTCAACATGATGAAAATGATTAAAAAACATGAATGTATTCACTCATCCATAAACATTATTAGATCCATCGGCATGACGACAAGTTCCATGATTCCGCTTATTCACTGCGTCATCAACCTACGCCTTTGTTATTGTAAGAGGTTAGCGACCCGTAGCGGCGAAAAAAATGACATATTGTAGCTTTAATGTTCGTTAAAGGTTTTTATTTTTATTTCATCAATGATAACGGACACATGAAGAGAAATGTACCATGATGCTAATTCAATATATTCAATTAAAACATCCTTGTTAAGATATGAACAATGTACTATTTTTTTTTTTTTTTAAGGAAAGAAGGATGTAATTATTTAAAAATGTGACAATTTCAAGCTGCGTAAATGTAAGATAAATTGTAAATAAAAACTGCTAAACTGAAGCACAGGGTCTGGATTATATATTCTTGAATCCATGATACATTGCAGGACTATTCAAATAAACATTTAGCAAAAAAAGCTAGGAATAAGAACATAAAGGATGAGCCGATGAGACTCATCGTAATATATGCTGTACATTACACATTATTTCGTCTTACACGCATATTTATATCTAAAATCTTAATGTTGAGGGAAAAGTTATTGGTCAGCTTCACTCATGTGGAGAAAAGTCTAATAAACACTCCATTCCAGAGGCACATGAAACCGTGACCCCAGACTATTTGTTTAGCCTTCTGAACAGCGCGGTCACACTCATGTTCTTGAGTAATTTTGGGGTCACTGCTAGCGAAACCCTATTGATAGAGCATTACCAGTGTAGTTTACATAACCTGGAAATGCTGGAGTGCTGCTATAAAACAGTGCTTTTGACAGAAGAGGTCAAACTCTTGTCATTGTCACATTAAACACGTTTATTCGGCTATGTGTGGAATTTCCTCAGTACGAGAGGTCAAATACGCATCTCTGGGCCTGTCCTTTTAAAACATACTTCCCACTTGAACATGGCCACTTCCTCTTGGAGTTAACCATGTCTGCTGATCAGTAGAAACCATTTGGTTATTAAGCTGGAAAAGTGTGCTGAACTCCCCTCCGTTAGCTGGAATGTAAGGGGAGTTTATAGAGTGAACGAGAACACTGATGCCTTTTTGTCCCTCTCCAGCCTTCTCGCCTCCCACTTCCCTCTGACATTTCTGCTCTCCCTCTCTTCTACCATTCATCAGCATTTTTCCACCTCAGGAGTCACAGTTCCTTCTCAGAGCCACCGCTCACATGCATCCCAGCTACTGTACCACCCCTTTCACTCAGCGTTGCTCTCTTTTGCTCTCTGTTTCTGCATCAGTCAGCAGCATTTTCTGCCATTTCTCTCTCTCAGCCAAGTCAGGGAACCTGACCCTATAGCCCTGCAGTGCATCTTGTCCCATGATTCAAGGTTGCCCTTCAAAACAAAAATGAAGTTGCATTGGTCCATTTCATTCACACTACATGGCATCATCCTGGATCAAATTCCAACAACCTGGTCCCAGTGGAACCTATCTGACTGAACCCTGTAATTTAAGCCCAAATTAATGTTGCTAAATTAGAAACAGACACAAAAACTCAGATAAACAGACATAGACACACAGCAGTTCAACACACACACTGGTTCATTCAAACAGCAACAAATGTGCTGGAGTAAAGAATCTTTCTTTAGATTCACATACTGTACAATGATTTTCTTTATTAGAGGTGGAAATAAATGAGTGTGTAGTGTTATGAAATGTGTAGATCTGTTATAACAAAGCAAGCATTTAGCTTAGACATTCATAGACAACCCTTGGGATAATAGCCATGGGTAGTTACTAGTTAGTGAGTATTTAGTCTGTAATTAAACTGAACAGATCTTTTCCATGTTAATGGGGACCACACAACAAAATCCTAATAGAAATGCACTGATATTAAAATTCCAAATTCAACATTCCTTCAGGTCCCATCCCATTTACACCTACATATATATGGATACAGAGGCTGATATACATGTAAACGTGTATGACAATCAGAAAAACTACAAACCCAGAGAGCCTTCCTTTCTATATTCTTACAACATTCCTCTCTTTATTCCTCTCTCTCTCGTTCCTTGTTTCATTCCCTTCCTCCTCAGCTTCCTTGTTTCTTTATTTGCCATGCAGACACCCCCACATTTAGTTCAGCAGCAACTGGAAAAACAGGATCAACCAAGAACAGAGAAAAGAATGGACCTGTGAATGACCCGTTTTTGTTTTTGTCTGCATCTTCACAAGAAACAACATTATTTTTACTGGATGAAAGCTTTTCTCTATATGTTTGCGATGATATATTGGTGTCCATAAATTCACACTGAAAATTTGGAATTGAACATCCAAATTAATCCTGGAAAATTTTATGATTTTGAAGAATTTCAGTCTGAATCAAAATGCTCTCGTTAGAATACTACAAGATTAAATAAATATATATATATATTTTATACAGGGAGAAATTAACCCACAGTAAAAGGATGCCTGGCACTCTGTGTTTATACCCTATTAAAACATAATGAATAGAAATAGCCCAGACCCCATTAATGCTTAGCTTAGGAAAACCAAGGCCTACTGAAGTGTAAAGTATTGACAGAGCAAATCAGGATGTTTTGTCGTATGCAGCATGGGTAAAACCTTTTGAAGTCTAAAGATGCTGAAAGAGCACTAAAATTCAATCTAAAGGATTTAATAAGCTGCACTGGCCAGGTCACATGCCAGACGTACCTCAGATGTACAGCTAGCTTCTGCACAGAGAATGTGTCAAGTTGTGGGTGGGAAATTGTCAATTGAAATTGAAGGTAATTGTGAAGGCTGGGTCGTTGGAGACAAATAACATAAAGAAGTGTGTGTCCAGTGCTTACTTTGAACATAGGTGCTGACAAAGTTTGAATACAGACAGGTTTGTTTAGGGTCTTATCAGTATTTCACAGCCAAGCTTTCACAATCAAGCTCACACACAGATAGAAAATTCAGTGTCAATTTGAAAGAGTACTTCTAAACTTCAGTCACATCTATAGTTATGTTCTGTAGACCTAATGGCTCAATAGATTGGCCTTGTTCACATTGCAGCTTACTCTGGACAAGAACAATCTAGTTAGAAAGAAAGAGACCACCTGATTCTGGCACTAGCAGGTTTATATGAAATAGGTTATGCTACAATAATAGACTTGACTTGATTTTTTTTATAAGAGTGTTTAAGTTAGTGAGTGTATATGTATGAAAAATGTAGGTAAATATGATACAATGTTATTTTAATATTATAAAATATATATAAAAAATGACATTATATTTTAATATTATAAAATAACATTACATATATAAAAAACCAAGGAGATCTTTAAAGCCTAAAGTAAGTTTTACATGATTACTGTACAGTTGACTGATTGTTTTATTCATTAGTCTGGCCTATACGTATTTGTGTTAACCTTATTCAAACACTCAAAACTTCAATATGAAACTTTGAATCCTACTTGAAAAGTTGGGTATTTACATCATAACATGAAAAATTCACACTGCCTGCTGCTGATCTCTGTCTCACTCAGCATGTGTCATCCACATCAGTGAGTCAGTGTGTGCGGGAGCTGATGGCTAACGTCATCATGAAGCAGAAAGGGTGAGAAAGTGCTGCCGTCATCTTAAACGCTCAACTCATAAACATTTCTGTAACAGAGATTAAAAAGGTTCATATTTGCCAAAAAGCTTAAGAGCTAATTTGATTGGCCATGACAAAGAAAGTGAAGTATGCTGTGACTTAATAGCCAGAATCAGATGTGATTCCATAAGCAGAGCAGTCAGTCTGTGGCACTGCACTGACACTTTCCAAAATGTTACTATACGCTACTTGTTAATGTCCATAGAAAAGCACTGCTATGGAAACTCAAGCACCCCGTCCATCAACTTCACATGTGAAACCATCAATCTACACCGAAGACTTTCTCTGAAACACTTTGAAAAAGGAGAAGCCTCATAAGTATATCTTGCTTTTCATTCAAGTATGATACTAAGTGAACAGAAGGGAAGTTAACTTGCACTAAAGCAGATCACTTTTTATTCATTATGCTGGTGTACTATATCCCAGTCTCCGTCTACTCAAAGAGGGATTCCGGTCCAGATCAATGGGAAATTCAATTTCAACTCCCTTGGCTTCTGATCAAAATGCCATTTTGCTAAAAACAGCACTGAGATCAAATTCATCCACTGATGCCTAACTCGACTTCATAAACAACAAACGATCCATGAGAATAACAGACGGGAATCCGTATGATATGATACACTGGGTCAATATGATTCCACAAATTGATTAATAAACTAATTAGACATGAATGATGCATCAAATTAGGTGATTTGTTAGGGAGAGGTATTATTTTACTTTATAAGCAATCAGAGATATTATTTTACAACTTATAAGCCTGACAGATGATAAAATTGGCAAAAAACAAACAAAATAAGGGAGGAGAGACCTGAGCCATATCAAGGAACAAAAATGTATTAAAAAAAAGATCTTAGTAGTAAAGATCACCAAGAACAAACTAGATATCACCCAGAACACCTTAAAACCACTTAGAACAACCTACAGATTACCTTGAATCGCCTATAGATCACCCTGAACCCTATAAAAAACAATTAACACCATAGAAATAATCTGATCATCTGAAATAATAAGACAAAGATCACCAAGAACACCCTAGAGATCACAGAGAACCCCTTAAAAACCTTTAGAACACACCTGAAATCCAGCTGAAGCCCCTAGAAACAACATAGAACACCCTAGAGATCGCCCAGAACCCCACCTAAAACACCAGATCACCCAACACCCCAGCAACTGAATAGCAACAGCCTACAGACCAATCAGAACACTCAACTCAACTCAACTAGGATTGCCATAGAAATCACTCAGACCAGGATCATTTCTGACCAGGATCAGGTAAATCTGTGCCACTGGCGTTGAAAAAGTCACTATATATAGTACATCAGTGTGATAACTAAGCATTATTCTGACTGACTACATGTATACATGATTACATTGCACTCTGTCTGCCTGGTTTACTGGTACATTCTAGAACCACAGAAGCTTTTAACGGCTAAGTTACAGATCAATGTCTATTCAACACATGAATAGACAACAATAGATACAACATGAAAGAAAAAAAGAGACAGATAAGGGAAAGGAAGGGACCAAGAGAGCAGGAAAGGAGAGCAAGAACGTGATGCGCTAACAAGAACAAAACAGGGCTATTTAAGGAAGGTGAAAGTCACTGCAGAGCTCAATGACAGAAGCCTAATTGGACAGTTCTAGCCACAGAAGATAAAAGTACATTGAGTTCTCACATTCACTTACTGAACCAAATCCCATTTTATCTCAGTCTCCTTACACATATTTCTCATCTCTTAAGTTACCTGATAACATGAGGGTCCCACTACTGCTGGAGCGCCGCAGCATGCGGAGGCCCTCGGACCAGGAGCGGGACTTGGGCAGGCGGCGGAAGAACCGTCCCAGGCGCTTGGAGACCTGTCCAAAGCAGGCGCTGGCCACCGCCTCCTCTGTGCCCATCTCCGGCAGCATGACCGCCGCTATCTGTGGCCTGTTGCGGCCATGACCCAAGTGCCACCACTGAGTCCCGCTCCAGGTGCCGGTCCGTGAGCGGCCACCGTCCCGGCTGGGGCTGGGCGCCTGCGGCTCCGTTGCGTCGTGGTGTGGGCTCCCTGCGCCAGTCGCTCCTGTGTGTCCACCATCGCAGGGCTGCGCTCGGTTTTGTGTTGTGCACTGAATGCCCCCCTCCCTGCCTTTCTGCCACCCTGCACCCCTACCCTCTGACACAACCCCCCCCTCCGCTGACTGGTACTCTCTCTCCTGTTCTTCTCTCTCTGCGTCCGTGCTCCTGTTTTTCTCACGCAGTGCAGAACTCGTACCAGCTCAGACTGCACCCACTCATCCTGCTCTCTGCAGCATGTTTTTCATTGAATCCTTAAAGGCACAGCCGCACTGCACTCTTGCCTCCTACTCTCTTTTTCCTCTCCCTCCCTGTCCTTCTCTCTCCATCTCGATCGATCTCTCTCCCTTCCTCCCTCTACGCCTCTCTCCTGTCACTCTGTGCCATCATGCCACTTCCTGTGTGAGAACACACTCCCACGCTTGGAGAAACCTGTTGTCCTGAAGGACAACTCAAGATCTGAAACCACTAGCATCTTCCTCCTTTTCTCCTGTGTATATCTATAAATAAAAAGAAATGAGAGCAGCGTCTTGCTCCATTTCTTTCAACAACAACTATTACAGCATCAGTGAAGGTTTTGATTGTCGACATAAGACTTGATAACCTCCATAAATGACCTCACCTGCCCCTCATGTGTGGCTCCTTGCACATATTCCAATTTAGACATTAAGATTGACTGTCCTGAAATAAATGGATATTAATGATCAAATACCTCAATAACCCACCTCATATTCCAATTTAGAGATTAGAGTAGTTTGATTATCCCAAAATAAATGCATATTAAACCTAAAAGTAGAACAAATACCACAGCATATTTTGTTGTTGGCTATGATAGATGGGGTGGCACATTTCCTGCTGTTCTCACCCCAGGTCTCCCAGAAGAGAGAACGAGTCTGAGAGAGAGAGAGGTGTAGAGAAGTGGCCAAGGGCAGCCTAATTATAGCCGAAGATATAACTCCCAACAGCCCTGTCACACTTTTGCATACTCACTCCTCCTTTTCAGTAAGAACTGCTCCATACAGAACTTATTAACACATCTTCATACAAAAGCATGAAACAGCCCACTCTAAACCTCCAACTCAAACTGACTGTCCGACACTAAACTGATCAGACCATTAAAGCCTTCATGCAATAGCTGCCTATCCGGCCTCTGAACACCGTGAAGCCACAGTACTGAAACAGGAAGTGATTTAACAGGCCCAGTCAGTCCATCTGTAGCTTGAGGTGAATGTTGTATTAAGAAAGTAGACAAAGCTTCTGCTGTATAACTGTGTTTCAACAAGGTTAACTCTGTGCACACTGAACCACTAAAACATCGTTTTCAATAGGTTTTTGTTGAGTCAAGCTTGTGCCAGGGGTTTGATTTGGAAGTAGGCCTACTCAACTTGTTTTAGAGGTTCTCTAATCGTGTTTAACTGAAAAAAAGAATGGAAATGGGATTTAAGAGCTATAAATGTTTACTTATCAGTTTAATTTAAAGGACGGCCAATTATAATGCATATTATGTAAGATCCCATTTCTCTCTCCTAATAAGTTGAAGCCTAAATGCCAGCAATTTAAACAATATTTCAGGCCTTTCTGTACTTTTATGTGTGGATGCTGAGCTTCTGAAAGTAAATGACATCTTCATTACATATCATCATCTTTCTATCATTATAGTCTGTCTGAAACTTTTAATTAAAAATCAATCCAATGTCTGACTGGCATCCATAAGCTGTAATCCATTTGCAATATGGCTAAACGCAGTTTTACTCAAGCATGGATTAAACACAAAAGGCAGACAGGCAGCATCCCTCAGACGGATGGGTGCAGAATTGGGTGGGGGAGGCAGCCAAAATCCCGAGCCAGATTAGACACATAAAGCCAGACTGACGAAGAAGGAGAGAGCAGGTAAGACTGATGCTTTGAGACAGGCCCATGCAGTGAGGAGCCCTTTTTTAAGACACCAACTCACTCACTGAGTCACACTAGCAGGGAGTTGGAGCGTCACGTGAACAGGCTGCCGGAGGAGAATTCACTTATTATCCTTGACTAAACCTTGAGACCTTGTCTAAACCTGTTGTGACTCAGCATATAGCTTATACACGTCATGTAAAGGGAATGTAGTTCAGAAACAGAACTCTATAATGGTAGTACTAAACACAATAGAGCATGCACTATGTCTTTCACAATCCGTTTAGATATGCATTTGTGCAACTGAAGACTAATGGGAGGTTTCAGGTATTGGCAGTGTGTGTTGTCTGAGCAAGAAAGAGCCCAGAGGAACATTTTATTGCTCGAAGGTTATTCTTTCTTAGGACAAGAGATTGCAGATATTTTTCTCATAAAATTCCTTGAATTCTGAAAGAGAATATTGTTTCATATGGTAAGAGGATGCATTGGAGATTTATTTTTATTTAATTTTATTTTTTACAAAATGCTTTTTTTTATCCTGGTTTTATCCAAAATTGGTTCCAAATTTGTCCAAAATTAAATTGAACAAAAAATATTAAAAAAATAAACAAATTTGCCAACAAAACCATAACGGTTAACATAACAGTTGCAGGTTACCACTTTTTATAGTGTAGTAGAGCAATAAAAAAAAATGCTATGAATAAATCAAAATAGCATCCTGTGAAACTCAAGTGGAGACTATTAAAGGGGTATTTTATACAAAAATTCTGTCATCATCTACTCACCCACATGTCTTTTCAAACCTGTATGACTTTCTTTCTGGAGAATATAAAGATATTTTGAAAGTCAATGGGGTAAAAACAACATTGTACTTTCATTGTACGGACAAAAACATCTTATATTTTCTTCTGTCTTCTGCAGAAAATCATACAGGTGTGGAAAAGCATGAGTGGGAGTAAATGATGACAGAACTCCTTTTCAGTTGAACTCTCCCTTTAAGGTTTTTTTCCTCTCATCTGAGAATCAGGTGACTTCAGCAAAAAATCTTCATTTGTTCTCTTTTGAATCATATTGTTGTCTAGGATAAACAACTGACATATTTAAGAGATCTCATTTGTTTTTTTTCTATCCTTTGGGAGAGAGTATGAGAACAAAGGAGCTGTTTACTGACGAATGCAACCACTGATGTTCTCTGACTGCCTCTTTCATTCAGTGTGTATAATTACAGGCTGTGTGCACTAAAATGGTAATCTCTAGTAGTCAAGACGCTCCATCTTTAGCCCGTCTGCACCACCGCAACCTCTTGAATACACCAATTCCCAGCATGCTCCAAGACACTTCTAAACAAAACAGCAACAATTACAAACTACAGTGTTGTGCTTTACCCATGAGTGACTTTTGGTCACGTACAATAACTCTGCTAGGGGCGTCTCAGAATACTGTATTACAGAGCAAACAAACCAATGGAGGCATATCAGGACATGCTCGTGGAATGCTACACAAAACCCCTATGAACTGAAACCGATAAAATTTAGCAATTGGAAAACCCCAAGGCATCCCATACTGAATATCAGTTACAAACCACAACAAAACTACCAGGAAAAATTAGACCCAACCCTGGCATTTACAATGAAAGGTTGAGGAAAAAGAGGAAGAAGCGCTTAAAACTAGTTTCAATGAAAATAGTGGAACTCATTGAATATGATAAGGAGCTTCTGCAAACACTGTCGACATTTTTAATAGTTCCGTATGTGAAGAGATACAATATTCTGCTCAAATGGCTGTGCATTTAAAATTTTGGGGTAAACTGTCAAATTTACAAAAGGGGCATAAACAGACAATTCACCCAAAAATTCACTCTCTTTCACTCTCATACCTGTATGACTTTCTACTGCTAAACACAAAAGAAGATATTTTGAAGAATTCTGCAACCATTTTAGTCCATACAACTAAAGTCAATAGGTCTAAAACAGCATTGGACCCCACTGAATTTCATTGTATGGGCAGAAGAGAGAAAGGCATAATAAATGAATAGGAATGGACTGAGGGAGGGTTAAAGAGATGCCCAAATTTGACTTTTCACTGCACTGGAAAGGCAGAACAGTCATTGGGTTTAATGTATAATGTCAGAATCATCCTTAACTTCTAAATAATACACTCTATAAACCCCTGCAATTTCACTGTCTGACTTTTATCAAGCCGTTCGCTGCAGTACGTTTCCCAAATGAAAACTGCTGACACGCTGCTAACTCAGCAACGCTTTACACACACACACACACGACCGAACAGATGCACCATGTGCACACAGACTGACAAAATTTAACACACAAACACTCTATTCTCAGTGTGCATCAGGGTAAATGTATTCATTTCAGATCACGGTAGGACATTAGAGCACTGTATGATGTAATTTCTCAAATAAACTGCATTGGCTGAACTTTTTTAAAGCTACTGTCATTGTATTCTACATCATTCACAGATTTATTTCTGTATATCATACTAAATTAAACAGCACTTGATTTCCAGCTCTCTTTTACAAATCTGTTCAAGGAAGTTTTATTTATAACAGAGGTTTCTGCCATTAAGAAACGCCGCTTAAGAGAAATAGCTGTCCTTTAAAGCAAAAAGAAGATTTAATAATTGAATTAATGCATGATTGGACAGTGGAGTGCAGCAAGCAACAATGGTGCAACAGCAATGCCAGAGCACAGGCAAATCACGGTAGCAAGTACCTCTAAGATTAAGAAAAATCCTAAATAATTCAAGAATTTAGGTGCACCAAGGCAAGTGTACCTTACTCACATGCTTCAAATGTTAGTCATTCCTATCTCTACTAGCAAGAAAAGTCACAGTATTCATTTGAGAATCCCCAGTGATCTGGAGGGGGTCATCAGAATCCCACCTTCCCCTTCATATACATCTAATCAAAAATGACAAATAAAGAAACAGAAACAGAAAAACAAACAATGACCTCTACTGGGAACTCCCCCCTCATCCTCCCTGAACCACCACATGCTGATGCATGCTTCATCTTAATTAAACATGCTGGAAGTTCCTATAACACTGGAGCCATACAGACAACCCCTTCAGCAAAGAAATTCCAGTAAAACCAACACTTGTGTATTATATAAACATTATGGACTTTTGTCAGTGTTTCTCTTCTCTGTCATTTTTCTTTCTTGTTTCACAACTAGGCTAACTATCTCATGTTTCTAATATAAAAGTATCAGTAAACTGAAAACACATAATGATAAATAAGCAAAAACTGTTTCTCTCTTTACCTCTCAGTCCATACATCTATCATCACTTCATTCTACACTATCTATCCCCCATCAGTCCATCCATTCATCTATCTATCTATCCATCCATCCATCTATTCCTCTAACCATCCGTCTTTTCATCCATTCATGATCATGATCATCAATCCATCTTGCATTTATCTATCCATTCATCCATCCATCTCTCTTAACCCATCAATCCCTCCATCCATTCATCTATCTATCTATATATCTATCTATCTATCTGATCATTCATCTATGCATCAATCCATCTTTAATTTATCAATCCATTCATCCATCCAACTCTCTCCACCCATCCATACAGTATTTCTAATCATCCATTGTCTCATCCATCTGTCAATCCATTCACCTATCCATCCATCCATCCACCCATCTATCTATCTAATCATTCGTCTATGCATCAATCCATCTTTATTTTATTATATAAAAGTATCAGTAGCCTATACTGAAAACACAATGACAAATAAGCAAAAACTGTTTATCTCTCTACCTCTCAGTCCATACATCTATCATCAGTTCATTCTACAGTATCTATCCCCCATCAGTCCATCCATTCATCTGTCTATCCATCCATCCATCTCTCCCACCCATCTATCTATCTATCTATCTATCTATCGTGAGGTGAGGAGAAAGCCGTCTCTTACTTTGACACTTGAGTGCAGCGCTGTTGATCTGACGGCTGCAGGCGTCGCACCAGTCCTGACTCAGCCTCCTGGAGGTGAAGATGTGGCCCTCTCCCTTCTCCGCCTTCACCCTCGGATCTCTCGGGGTGAAGATGGACCATGCCTCCATCCTCAGAGGCTCGCTTCGCATCTTCACCACTCCTGACCGTGCCTGTGTCAGCCTGTCGATCTGCAGTCCCTCCAGTTCGTCTGGCGAGCAGCTTAACGAATTGCGAACTTCTTGCGGTGATGAAGACGCGTGGATCTTTGCCGTGTCCTTCACGGAGCTTCTCCGGCTCCCGGCGCTGTGTCTGCGAAATATTCCGTTGTTATTGTTAGCGTTCTCTCGGTCCATGTCCACTACAGATCCGTCCATATTACTACGTGGCGAACCAGCACTAGTGCCTCGGTTGTGTGATGCTGAAGGCGGCTCGTGATTGAATAACACGAGCGATGCTGAGACTGCGGCTCTCGCGCTGTCCACATCACTCGCTCTGTTTCGCATGATCTTCTCCAGCGACCATTTACGCGAGAATTTCTTTCTTTCGCTCGACTTCAGTTTGTGGAGAAGTTGCTGATCCGGGTCGAGGTGGTGTTGAGCAGGGTGCTGTCCTAAAGTAACGGACGCCATGCCTATAGTTAGGAGTTGTATGTGCGCTGAATACAAACTAAATTGAAGCGCCAGCGGCGAGCGTGTGACGTGCACACTGAACCAGCCGCGCGCTTTAAATGTCACTAGAATAGCGGGCGTGCGCGAGCCTGCCCCTCACAGACTCATGATCTCACGATCACTTCTCTTATTCCACTCTTCTAGTCAATTCACTTCACTTTATTTATATATCGCTTTATACAATACAGATGGTTTCAAAGCAGCTTTAAGGTTCAATGATGCAAACAGAATTCTATTTAGATGTAAAGTAGCTCTAAAAAGAAGTGTCATTGATCAGCCGAGGTCAGTTCAGCCCATGATTTTATCTTTATTTCGCTTTTTCCATAAAAAACATCTGTTTTAACAGGGGTGTGTAGACTTTTTATATCCACTGTGTCATACATACATAGGCTACATACATGCAATTGCATTTAGTCTATATTCATTAGGCTACATAGCATATATTTTGTATCATTTATTAGATTGTTTAAACTTAAAATAATTTTAACCAAAAATGTAAGTTTCATCAATTGTGTTAAACATTTTATTAGTGCAGTCTGCAAATTTCCGATTACACTAGAAAGTGAAGATCTTAAAAAATACAAAACATTTAACAAATCTGTTTGCAAACTGCCAAAATGGTAAGTTGATAAAATTCCATGACAAAACAAACCTAAAAACGGAACCACAACATGGTCTCTGTAAGGTCACCACAGTTCCCCCCAGCACAAGGAATTCCCCATAATGTGACATCAGAACCCACCCAACAAATATTTTACTTTCACTTCAAGTAGTAACATGAGTCTGTTGACTCAGTATTTGTAGGATGATAATCTTTGCACGATTCACATTTTTCAGAAGCCCAGCTGAATACTCTCAAACAAACAAAAGAGCTCTTTTTTTAGAGCTCCGTGTTTTGTGATTAAGCTGCTGTGATTAATAGACTAATTAAATTATTGCAGTTATCTCTCAAAACCAGAATCGATTACACAGGGCAGATTAAACACCTCTCTTTATTCCATGGCTGTGCAATAATGACACTATTATTGTCAGCTGAATGCACAGTGCCATCAATATTTAAGTCTCAAGATTACTCAGGAAAACTGATGTAGCTAGTAGTTACAACTGATCCATATGTCTTTCTTCTTGGCAGTGTAAATCCATATTACTAGACTGTATAAAAGGTAAAATGCAGTAATTACATTAACACTGACTTGACAATGTGTAGTTACCTCTTTGAACCTCAGAACACATCATGCAATTTCAGCTGCCTGCCCTGATAATAGCCATTAATCTGTTGTTTAGGGTTAGAGAGGTTTAAATAAGGACAGTTTTGAGGTGCCTGTTTGTATTGTCTTTGATTTGTTTTGCTTTCTCTTTCCTTTTAGCTCAGAGATCTGGGCTCTGTGACATTGCGTTGCTTTCTGTATTCTTTGAAGTCTTCATGGTCTGTTGGGTTGAGGTATTTTTGTGTCCACTGGAAGTGTAGAAGTAACTACAGAAAGGCTTAAAAAAGATGTCTTGTTAAATTTAAAAGGATTTTTCTAGTGTACACAATAACAGTAGCACTTGCAGCTAAACACCATACCTTTCTATCATATTGTTGTTATTCTGCAGCTCCCGTGCCACAGCCTCCATCTCATCCTTTAATCTGTTCATTCTGGAAACAATTTGATTATTTATAATTTTGTTGGAATTGATAAATGCTGTCTCGTCTTCATTACAATGACATACTTGAAAATCATGAGCTCATCTTTTTTCGGTCCATCCACCCCCTCAGCTCCTATTGGCTGGTGGAGAGCTCTTAACACAGCTCTGTCAAGAACCTGCGAAGGTGGAGAAGAGGAAGCGAAGGTGGTCAGGTTACTTTCAATCCAAGCTTTCTGACGATCAGGTACAGAAGTCAAACTTTAGAATAGATCAATCCAATTGGTTTAGACAGAAAAACGTGAATTGAGGGAAGGAGTTAAGCGTTGGGAACGAGAATCGTTGGAAGTTGATTAGAAGTGATGGCAGAACTAAATGAACTGAAACTGATTTCACCCAGAAAGTTTGCAAAAAATCTCCAGAAAAATCCATATGGTGCGTCCAAAATCGCATACTATATAGTAGGTAGTGCATTTGGTTTGAAACTTTCCTTGCAACAGTTTAAAATAGTATATTCTATATAGTATGAATGAAATTCGGACATAGTACATCTGCCATGTTGTCTACATCTGCCAGGTACTTTTCTACCTACTTTTCTACCTACTGTACTGTCGTTTGTTCGACCCCACGCTCTGCTTTCACTCACACATTAGTCAGACTGTCAAATCATGCTTCTTTCACCTGCGGAATATTGTTCGTATTCGCCCCTCTCTTGCCTTTATAGATGCGGAAACTGTTATTCATGCTTTCGTCACTTCCAGATTGGACTTCTGTAATTCATTATACAGCGGACTACCCACCAAAGCAATACACCACCTTCAAATGGTACAAAACTCTGCTGCACGAGCCCTCACATATAATAAAAAATCTGCCCATATCACTCCTATCCTTCACCAACTGCACTGGCTTACTGTCATAAACCGCATCCAATTCAAACTGTTAGTCCTAGTATATAAAGCCTTACATGGCCCGGCACCCAAATACCTTGTTGATTTGGTACAGCCATATGTTCCAACTCGGGCCCTTAGGTCTAGCACTGAAAACCTACTCGTGGTACCCCGGGTCAGACTCTCTACGGTGGGCGGTAGGGCTTTTAGTGTTGTTGGCCCTAAGCTATGGAATAAGCTGCCCCCGAATCTTCGTGCGACCGACAACATCCGGACCTTCAAAAAACAACTTAAAACTCATATCTTCAAGCTTGCCCAAAAAATAAGTATCCTCAACACTGTTTTCTCTGTTCTCCACTTTCTCAGTTCTATTTGCTACATATTTTGTCGTAATTGTATATTTTGATAAATAGTACAATATGTTTTTCTTTGATTCATGTCAATTGTTTGTCTGTTATAAGCAGATGGCCTTTGTATCTGTTTGTTTGCTATTTGTATTGCATTGTGAAGCGACCTTGGGTTCTTGAAAGGCGCTATAGAAAATAAACATATTATTATTATTATTATTATTATTACTATGTATTCGGACACACTACTCGGCTCATATACTGTTTTTGCCAACTATATAGTAAGGAAGTAGGCATATTCAGATGCAGCGATAGTCACTTTGCACAAGGCAGTATTTAGTTGTAGTTCAACTAAGGTGTAAGTAAATGAGGAGAACTGCTGTGAAAAAATAAAATTCTGCCCTCACATTCTTTTCCAGATGGGATTAAGCCAACAAATTTGTGGTGTAATTTCTTTTTTATGAGAAAAACACAGCCATGTTCATTTTGGACGGGATTGAAATCACAAAGCGAGTCTGTGAAACACAAAATTCACCTAACCTCCTTAGGGACAACTAGTCATGCCTGAAGAGGGCTAAAGACAGACTATGTGTGTATTCTGTGGGAATCAGAGGGCTGACCTTGTTCTGCTGGGCCTCACACAAATGCAGATCCCCCATTCTCTGCCGCAGGACACCACCAAAACGTTCTAGACTTGTCTGCATCTCATAGAGAACTCTGTAGAAATAAGACTCACATGGTCATTGAAATATGTATGGCATTGACAAGCCATATAAACAGTGTCAGTAAGGAATAATGTATGAAATGTGTTTGATTTAAGTGGAAGCTGCTAACACAGAGGTTGGTTAAATGTTGGGAAGACTGGAAAGAAGATTTACTGAGATTATAATACTGTTGATCCGTTATTGTACACATGAACGTGTCTGTACTGGCACTAAAAGTCACTTCAGATGAAAAATCCATGCCAACTAATTAAATGTACAAATGCAAAGAATATTTACTGCATGCTGCTATCAGTCATCATAAGTGATTAAATGGTGTGCTCTTACTCATCTGACCTCTGTCTTACCTGTTCCAGCTCCCAGCAGCCATCAGAACATCCTGGTACTTCAGCAAACAGTCATCCTTGAATAAAGTCTTGACTTTCTTTATGTATGAAGACAGATTGAGCCTGGGCAGAATATAGCAGTTTCTCAGTTTAATTACCGTGAGAACAGACACTCATTCAAGATGCTCCAGGTGTTTAATACTTACTTCTCAAACTTGTGAATCTGTTCGTCATTATAGCCGAGCTCTGGGACAGGAAGTGAATGAATTAGCAGCAGTCAGAGAAAATTTTCCAAAACTTCAACCCAATACCGTAGTTCTTTTTTGTGTGATTGCTCAAGATAAACTCTATTTTCGCTTACTGGCTTCTCTGCAGAGTCATATCTAACATTATCAATGCAGCCAGGCAGAAAGGGGAGTTCTATTCTTCTGTCTCCATGCCTGCCTGTCTAGAATGGCCCTTGCTGTCAGATAAGACAGCACAACAGTGCCTCCTCTCCCTGCAGCGGGTACAAGCAACACTGAAACTAATCTCACTAATCTCAGCAACTGGCTCCACTCATGAAACTCCACGTCCAGCTTCCAGGACTGCGAGTGACAGAAATGGGTCACTGCCTAATATACAGTACATTCACAGAGTTCAGTGAATTTTTGCTAAGAGTCCTAAAACCACAGACTGGTTGAGAAGAACTTTTATCATGGGTTTATAGCCTTTATCTAATCTGCAGAAATTCAGACCTTTTTGACATCAGGTGTCATGAATTTGTTTTGTGTTATGTTATATTGTTATATGACAGGAAAAACATGCTTCCACTTACTTCCTGTCACTCGGTCTTTGTAATACTGCTGATGAACTGCAACAATTTTCCCAGACAAAACCTCCATCTTCTGGATGCTGCATTAAAGAGAAGGTCAATTATTTTCATTATTACTGTATAAAAAATGTCAATAATCACTGTATTAATAATTCATTTTATTTATTTATTTTTATCATTTTTATAATTATTTATAATTGTATGTCATAACCTTCCATAATAATATGCTAAATTAATAGAGCTTGATCAACCATTTCCAGTAGAATATTATATTAATGTTTTTTAATCTTATATAATTTATAAATCTTAAATAATGCTTGTGTGTGTGTTTGTTATGTATGGTACGTAATATGTTTATTCATTTACAGAATAAGTTCATTTTTAAATCAACAATTGGATAAATGTTGTGCTTAAATGTTATGGTACTGGATGAAAAAGTTAGCTAATTAATAGCTTGAACCCATACAAATAAATAAATAAATAAATATGTGTTAAATAATATATAATAATTATTGAGTAACATGTTAAATAACAATATTTTAAATGTTAACACCATCAATTGTATTGAAATTTAGTTTCAATGTTTTATAAATCAAAATAAAAAGTTAGCTAATTAATAGCTTGAATCCATACAAATAAATAAATAAATGTGTTAAATAATGTATAATAATTATCGAGTAAAATGTTAAATAACAATATTGTAAATGTTAACACCATCAATTGTGTTGAAATTTAGTATCAATGTTTTATAAATCAGAATAAAACAACAGATAAGTGCAAAAAAAGAAATCCTTGGCACCAGCATAATGATTTAATACTGTGATGAAAGCTGGAAATTCCCCAACTGACCTCTTATCCTGGGCCAGTGTCTCAGAGTGTTTAGACAGCATCACATGCAGGTGCTGTAGTTGATTCTGGAACTCTCTGATTCCAGTGCTGTACATTCGCTGCAAATCCTCTTCTATCTACACACAATGATAAACCTCAAAGATGCAAACTATGGCGCATTCTAATTCATTTATTCAATATACATTTCACAACAACTCTTACCAGTGGGAGCTTCTTCTTATTTTCTATAAATTCAGGAAACTCATGTGCAAACTTCTGAGTGCTGGTTGGGAAGAACGAAGAGATGTCCATCACTAAATAAACAACCTTACAACATAATATCATGAAACTAATGCTTACTGTAGTTTAATAAGCTTTATTTAAACACATATTCAGTATGCAAATTCTTACAAGCGATTGAGACTCTCCTCTGTGCTGATAGAAGAAAGCAGCTTCATATTCACCATGGCAATCCTGTGCGCCACATTATTGCATTCAAAGCCTACGTTTTCACTGAAAAGTCAAGAATATTGTTATTGGACACACTAAAATGTCAAGGTAATCCCGTAATTGGTGGCGTTTTCTTGTGGCAATATTTATCAGGATAGTGACGCATGCAGAACACTGATAATATTAGCACTCACATGTAGCTATAGAACCCCTGCAGAATCAGTTCTCTGTACTTCTGGAATGAGCGAGCTATACGCAGGTACTGATGAATGACCCCAACAATGCTCTTTAGGAGGAACAAAAACAACAGTGTGAGGTTTAGGGATAATAGTGTTATAATGTCCACCAAAAATAAGCACCAAAGATAAAAACAAAAGAGGCTTGCTTACCTTGGAGAAAGTGTAATCTGCCATGACGTCAAACTTTGTGGGCATGGCGGGGGCTTCAGCTACAGAACAGATGAAAATAGAAGGGATGGTGGAAGAATAAAGAAGGGAAGGAGACCATGCAACCTCTCATTATTTGTAAAAATACATTAAATTGAAAAATATAAACTTAATACTCACGCAAACATCTTAAAGTGTTCATAAAACGTCTCATAAGTGAAAAAAATTCAAATTGATTGTGTCCTTACGTTCTCTGTATGGATGTCCTTCTAATTTCTCTGGTTGTCGGCTGATCAGAATGATAGGGCGGTCTGGACTGGTGGGAGGAAGGTTTACCACTTTCATGCTCGGCTCCAATATGAGAGGATGACCCTGAAACAGGTACTGTTGAGCCGCAGGTTCAATTCCAGTTTGGGCCTGAACATCCTCAAAAAAGATTGAGACCCTTGAGGAGAACAACAAGAAAATATGTATTTCAGAGGAACTGTTAAAAGAATTCAAAAGAAAAAAAAATTGCATCCTCATTCATACCTCCATTGTAGAAAATCATTTTTAAATGGATTTACAACCTACAACCAAATGGCATCTATATTTACAATATACTGAGAAACTGAATTTCATATACAGTAACTTAAAAAGATAAAAAAAAGTCCACATTGTAACGTCACAGTAGTTTAGTTGCAGTAAACAGATAAGGAATCTCTTTTCTCAGAGCACACATACGTGTTGTGAAAGTGGATGTAGATGCTGTGTGTTGTGGCCTGCTGGAGAGAGAAGATGTGGACGGTGATGCGGTTCAGGATATCAGTGGTAGCAGCAAAAAACTGGACAAAGCCCCAACACTTCTCCTGATTGGCCTCCAGTATGCTGGCCAACACTGGGATCAGTTGAGTCTTCAAACCCCTACAAAAAGATACAGAGCCATTGGTAAACTGCTCCCAAACTCTAAAGGCCCACTAGAAATAGTTAAACCCCGGGTCAACAGATTCCTAGGTATTCTTGCTTCTCATTTCACAGTTAACAATTAATCATGGGAATTCATATGCTGACGTTTCACACTGCACATTCCTAAACCCTGGGATAACATAGTTATTTGTGGTGTCAGTGTCTGGAAAAACGTAGCACACAACCGGTTTACATAAAGGCTCTAGCACTGTGCAACTTCATAGTATATACTGCCAAACGCTATCAAATATTTCCTAAATTGACTTTTTGGACTATAAAGATACAAATTAAACGGTCTCTTCTTCACTTTAATTGACGCACTTTCACTCACCATTCCTTCCCCTCCAAAGGGCAGTGTTTCTGTAACCATCCAAAGCATGTGAATATCATGTGATTGGGTGTCGGTTGCTAAGTCTCTAGCCATAACATTATAACACGGTGCTAACACTGCTCCAAAGCAAGGTTTCATAAACCCAGGTAAAAAGCGGTGCTAACGCAGCTTCTTAATTAGAAGTTTGAAACGTTTTTCTGCCTGGGGTTAAAAGCGATGTTTAGAACAACTATAACCCGGGTTTAAGCGCAGTGTGAAAAGCCCTTAAGAAACTTCAGTGTTCTTTCAAGCATGTTAATCATGATGAATAAAAGCATGCAAAAAGCAAACAATTAAACGAGCCGACAGGCTGGAATACACTACACATCTTTTAAAAATCTGAACAGATCTTCATACATTTACTGATTTTGTAAATGGTTACAGAGAAAAACTTTGCATCATACACTAAACGACTTAGGATCCCACAATAACAGACTTTCTAAGTTGTTCCGAACACAACAAACATGCACCTTGCTGCTATGAGATGCTTGACAATTCCGACAAATCAGTCAATTCCGATTACTACCTAAAAAACCTCTGACCACTGACTTTCAGCAACTAGCATAGAGTCATCCAGACTGTAAATAGAATATCAAATAAATTGCACACACAGTAGATGTGACTTTATTAATTTGAGGCGAATGAAAACAAATCTGTGTAATGGGTTTGAAATATTGTGGACCTTGGTGTTGATCAATAATTTAAAAAAAAATTAGGACCTTAATCCAGAAAAACATATTGAAGGAATGGTATTTTCCCCTCACAAACTCATTTTCATTTGCATCCAATAAATAATAGCATTGCTGACTGAGGTCCATATACAATTTCTTTTCCACTACTGTCTGTCTTCAATGTTTAACACACTTGCGCATAAAGTAACTCACTCTGAGAGTTGGCAACAGTGTGGCAGTTGGTAGCTCCATTCAATGGGTCCGTCTTCCACCTTCTGCACACCTGCTATGGCTCCCTCTGGCTTCTCTGTCGTGATCTTGTACCTGGGAAGAGCACCAAAAGCCACCGAAAATAGCACAAAAATAAGTCTAATGCAAATAGAAATGCAAATAGAAATGCAACACATCACACAGGGTTAGAGTTTATGCTTATTTTTAAAAGAAGAAAAAGCTACTAGTACTGTAGCTCTATTCATAATAAATTATTCTATAATTTACAGTTATGATTAATATATAATTTATTATAAAAAATCCATTTCTTACATGATCTTCTTGTTTTTGCGTGGGCCTCCATATGGTATGAAGGGAAGACTGCCAGCGGCAGCATGGTAGAAGGTGACGCCAATGCTCCACAGATCCACAGACACACCATACGTTTTCTGCTGAGGTTTCCTCAATACTGCACGCTCATACATGTCCGGATGCTGAAACACACAAGTTCAGCAGATGAAGAGTTATTATATCAGAGACAGATCACAGGAACCACAACAAACGCCTGATGACATTTCAGATATGATGTGCTGCATTTTCTGTGAAAAAAACAAAAACAATTTCTGGCTAAAAAAAAATACAGGAAGAAGCGAGTTTATTGAACATTTGTAAAAAAAATTCAACTGCGTTTCCTCCTTACCAGATATTCCTCTGTGCCATATATGGACATAAACTTCTCATCGTCCTCCAACTCACGGGCAGCACCAAAGTCCGTCAGCTTGTACACCGAGCGGCCATCCTCACCCACTTGCCTCATGATATTTCCAGGTTTGATGTCCCTATGCACTACTCCATTCTCCCGCAGGTGGTTCATTCCTTGGACTGTAAATGTGCAAATGGGAGAAAAGCACAATTTATCCACAGTAATGCCTCCTAACAAGAGCAGAAACATTACGGTTACGTATGCAACCCTCGTTCCCTGAAGGAGGGAACGGAGATGTAGTCGGACGTACCGTACTGACTGGGATCGCTTTGAGAGACCAATCAACTTCGAGCGTAATAAAACGAGCCCATGCACATTGGTATACGATAATTGCATCAGCTGCAATGCCTCGCAGCGCGAGCATCTGCGTTGCATCTTTTTTTTATTTCGCTGAGGAGCCGAGCGGCGCCCGGAGTCAGCGGTGGTTCCGGCCTATAGCAGGGGGGAGACAACATCGGTCAGAGACGGCAGAGTGGGCTCTGCCAAGAGAAAGACAAGGGCTTGCCGCAGGGAGACGTACCGTGGAAGAATACACATATGGGAATTATGGTAGGGATCACAACATATGGGACCCAGCCTAGCACAGGTTCCACCAATGCATACAAGTGTTAGACCTGGCATCAGACGCTCCACCACGTACGTTGCCGAGGGGTGTGGAGGAACTCAACAACTCAACGAGGGGTGTGGAGGAACTTTCATGTTCGGCTAATGAGGAACTCTACTGGAGCAAGAATGGCGCACGTATCCAGTCCATAGGAGGGGAATGGCGCAGCAAGGCGACACTTCGAGCGGGGCTTACGGTGTTGACTGGCTTCTATGCGAAGAGAAGAGCACACGGGAAGCTACCGGCTCGACACGTAGGCTATAGAATCTAGCGAACGTGTTTGGTGTCGCCCAGCCCGCAGCTCAACAAATATCTGTCAGAGAGGCATCCTGTGCCAGCGCCCAGGAAGAAGCGACACTCCGAGTGGAGTGGGCTCGCAACCGGGGGGGCATGGTGCGTCTTGGGATTGATATGCCAAGACGATGGCATCCACTATCCAGTGGGCCAACCTCTGCTTGGAGACAGCCTTTCCCTTCTGCTGGCCTCTGTAACAGACGAAGAGCTGGTCTGAGGTCCTGAGGCTTTGCGTTCTTTCCACGTACAGGCGCAGAGAGCGGACATGGACAGAGAAAAGCCAGGGTTGGGTATGCCTCCTCCGGGGGCAGCGCTTGCAGGTTCACCACCTGGTCCCGAAAGGGAGTGGTAGGAACCTTGGGCACATATCCAGGCCAGGGTCAGTCTTATCATGCTTTAAGCCCAGGCATGTGAAACAGTGATCGTGGCCGTCAAACGAGGACAGGAAACGAACGCATCCAGAAACACACGGTTTGAATGACCTCTTGAAAACGATGCAGCGCCAAACCGTGTATGCTCCCTCTGGTGCCGAGCGTAAAGGGCCATGGTCGCGGCTACACAAACAGGACGATAGTGCAAACCTGATGTGAGCACTCAAATTCTCATTGAAGGCGCAACGTTCAAGCTGTGAAAACAGCTGTTTTGCTCTCTGTGAGATCACGGCCAGCGCTGTATTTCGCTGTTTAATCCAACACCAGCTTTGAAGAGATGTTCTCCCGAAGAAGCAGACTCGTTTTCTTCTTTTTTGAAGTTAAAACACTCTCAGATAATATTGCAGAGCAGGAACAGTACAACCGCCTGGCTCCGAAGCGAAAAGCAAAGATGTGATGCAATTATCGCATGCAAATAAGCAATGGCTCGTTTTATTACACTCGAAGTAGATTGGTCTCTCAAAGCGATCCCAATCAGTACGGTACTGAATGACCGAACTGAAAGGGAACCACTGATCTTACTATTTACATACCCAACACTTAATTTATTCTGTCGGTTCTTACCCACACACTGCAATACGATGAGGAACTCGGACTCAGGAAGTCCAAACGCATTCTCAGGCTCCTCCAGCAGGTTCAGCAGACTGCCACCTGAACACAACTCCATCACCAGAACCTTCTGCTTCGGGTTCATATGCATCTGACATGCACAGGAATAAAAAGAGGTGAAGAGTCATACGAGTTTTATAGAATGTTTGGAAATAATTGTCTCATTTCATGTCATTTTAAGATCAAATGATATTGCCTTTTTATAATTGATACGATACACATTATTTTTAAGTGGCTATAACCAACATGCAGAACAGATTTTTAATGGTTTTATTCATACTTTTTGACACAGTCCACAGACTGCAACAATAAAACATAATATGTAGCATGAAAATTGTATTATTATTACGATTACAATTATTATTATATTTTTGCCATTTATACCACTATAGTTTGATTTAAAAAAAAATACAGTAAAAACAGTAATATTATGATTTATTTCTGTGATGGCAAAACTGAATTTCCAGCAGTCACAACATTTATTATTATTATTATCAATGTTGAAAACAGTTGTGCTGCTTAATATTTTGTTATTAGGTTTTTGTGGAAACCTTAATACCTTTTTCATTATTTTATTTGAATTGGATTTTTTTTTTTGTAGCAACGTCAAAGTCTTTACTGCCAAATTTAATGCATCCTTGCTGAATAAAAGTAGTTATTTCTTTAAAAAAAAAAAAATTCTTACAGACCCCAAACTTTTTATACATCTATATAAACCCTTTGCAATACGAATGGTTGCAAAAAATATCATCATGCTTGTTTATGGTTATGTTTGGCATTTCACTGTATTAAATAGGCTACCATTGGTGTGTGCTGTTCGATAGAAACAATACAAACTTGCACACAGTTGTCCATAATTGACCCAGACACCATGCATCATAGGAAACTGAACATCAAAGCATTCTATCATAGCTGGAAAATCTTAAACAGCGTCACAAACCACATCAGATACGTACCTCCTCCACAGCAAAGAGTTTAACAATGTTGATGTGATTGAGCCTCTGCAGCACCTCAAACTCCCTCATCTGCACCTCATACGGCCTATTGTAGCTCGCCAAGTTAAAGACCTTAACGGCCACCAGCTCACCTGTTTTCTACAGGAATATAAAGTCATTTAGCGTGAAATGTCAAGTCTATGCGCTGTTTTTGTAAGGGATTTGGGAAATCAGTGTTGACGGTAAAGTACTTTGTTTCGTGCTTTGAAGACGCTGGCTGTCGCCCCCTGACCAAGAACATCATCCAGGGACCAAAGGTGGCTTGCTGTACTTGCCGTCATTGTGTTGACACAAGCGGATGACATGATCGGATCTGTGTATGACAAGAAAAAAAAAAATCCTCTAAAGCAGTAAATATTTAATGCTAAGTTTTATATTTAATGCTCTAATTTAACTGCTCTCACAATTTAATCGCTCTCATGATTGCACTTAATTTAATACTGTCATGATTTTACCTTTCCCCCAAAGGTACTCCAATTGTATTCATGGGATTAATAAAGTATTCTCAGTGGCACCAAAAACTATTTGAACATTTAACACAAAAATGTGTATGTGTCTGTGTGTACGTATATGTATGTATACACACACACAGGTCCATATGTGTGTGTGTGTCCATATATGTCCATATGCAGAAGTTTATACCTGAGGTAAATACCAGGTAATATGTAAATCATGTTGCCAATTAAAATATATAGTTCACACACACGTGTCCGTGTGTGTGTGTTTGTCCATATATGTCCATATGCAGAAGTTCATACCTTTGGTAAATACCAGGTAGGCCTAATATGTAAATCATGTTGCCAACTAAAATATATTGTACACAGTACACCCACCCACACACATTAATAAATATTGCATATCTACACATAGCAGCTATACATTTCATTGGCAACATGACATACATATTACCTGAGCTTAGGTATGAACTTCTGCATATGTATATGGACAGAGACACACACACACACACACACACACACACATCCATATGCAGCATACCTGAGCTCAGGTAAGTTAATATGTAAATCATGTAAGTTAACGTTTGCTGGAAACCCTGGTCTGTTCAGTTTTGACAACCCTACAGAACTTAAGATTTAAGTGTTTTATGTGCTGAACATACGGTAAACAGAATCAATCTACGTATTTCTCTCATTGAACCACTTTTTAATCAAGTGTGATTAAAGAGTGTATTAATCAAAAGTGACTTGCCGATGAATTTTTGACCTCAACACGTCTCAACAGTCGCATCACAACAGAAGTGTCAAATAAGGTCCATTTCCTTCCTAAATGACCTGCAAACAAAGAGTAAGAAAATACATCACAATATTTCTGCGAAAAATAGTTATTATTTATAGAAAAACGATATGTGAAATAAACTGCCGACCCTCTGAATACACTGTGAGGATTTCCCCTTAACATCATGATCATCGTCATCGCTCTGATTTGACAACACACGAAAATACAAAAACAAACCAACCATTTGTGTGTTAGATGCCGACGCATTTTCCACATTAAACCGAGTTTGTCAATCCGTTTGAGTTTTTCTACAGGCTAATTACTCTGGCAGTCCTCCAGTAGAAGTTATACGAGCAGCTCGACGGAAACTTGGTCACCTTTCCTTTCATTTCTGTTAGGAACTTCCTTGTTCGGTGCATCGCGTTGGTAAAGGGTATTGGTGTAACGTTATTTGTGTCTCCGTAGATGTTTTTAGACTAAGGTTAAATACGAAAAATAACACAAGTTAAAATGTTATATTGTGGGTCATATTATTTCGTTTATTTTGCAAACCACTAACCATTTTGGTCCACAATAATAAGAAAAGAAAAGTGACAACAAACCAAAATATTTATGTCGCCCTCTAGTGGATGACTTTAAATCACAATGTGATGCACTTGGAGGGACGAGCACATTCTTCTCTAGAAAAGCATTTCTCACTTCTGTTCAAAGAAAACACGAGGAACTTTTACATAGATGAGCATAATCTAAGAATTTCTTTACAAAGCTTTCTTAGATTTCGGAAGAAAATGTCGATATTTCCTGCTAAGGCCACTTGAAATATATTTGGAATTTCCTTAAGAACACAATAGGCCCTTTCAGGTTCTTCATAACATTCTGACAGTATCTTTGACTTGTGTACAATTTGTGTTACAAATAAATACGTTTTTAAAATTATATATATATATATATATATATATATATATATATATATATATGGATACATTTATCTTATTTCCTAATTATATATATATATATATATATATATATATATATATATGAAGAGTTCAGATGCAAAAGCCTCTAAGTGCCATCTGAAATTTTCTTCTAGAATGATAATTTTTATAAAGCTTGTATATTTAAGTTAAGTTATTTCACTTAAATGATAATTAATAGGTAGTTTGCATTGACATTTAAGTGAAATTATTTAACTTAAATATACGAGCTTGATAAAAATGATCATTCTAGAAGAAAATTTCAGATGGCACTTAGAGGCTTTTGCATCTGAACTCTTCATATATATATATATATATATATATATATATATATATATATATATATATATTTTTTTTTTATTATTATTATTATAATTTTTTTGTCCAGTGAACAAACAGAATCAGACTTCATGGGAAATGGGAGCCGTAGTGGGATAGTCCCTTTCTAGTTCCGTAGGAACACCTACAGGTATGATGTGAATCACTTTTACAAACTTTATAGCTGCTAAGACAAATAACAAATGTTTGGAACTTTGTATGAATGCTTTTTGTGTAATGGCAGGTAAAACTGCTTAGTGCCAGCCACTGTAACAAGACATCTCAGATTGACACTAAAATGGATCAGAAAGAGATCCATGCCCATTTATATTTTAAAATGAAAAGAGAGAAATATATTAACAAAAAATACAAACTTTACACATTTTACTATAGCGTTTAATCAAAGACAGGTTTAGAAAGTATTTTTTATTTAAAATGAAAAACTTAAAAAAGTGGCTGGTAAAATTGGGAAAAAAGATAATTTTCATGTTTTACACTTTTTTTATTGAAGCAATTAATTAAAGACATTTTTAGCAAGAATTTTGCTTTGAAAGGGGAAAAAAGTGGCTGTAAAATTGGGGAAAAAAGATAATTTTCATATTTTACACTTTTTTTATTGAAACAATTAAAGGCATTTTTAGCAAGAATTTTGCTTGGAAAGGGGAAAAAAGTGGCTGTAAAATTGGGGGAAAAAGATAATTTTCATATTTTACACTTTTTTATTGAAACAATAAATTAAAGACATTTTTAGCAAGAATTTTGCTTTGAAAGGGGAAAAAAGTGGCTGTAAAATTGGGGAAAAAAGATAATTTTCATATTTTACACTTTTTTTATTGAAACAATTAATTAAAGACATTTTTAGCAAGCATTTTTCTTTGAAAGGGGAAAAAAAAAGTGGCTGTGAAATTGGGAAAAAAAAGATAATTTTCACATTTTGCATCTTTTTATTGAAACAATCAAATACACGTTTAGCAAGCAAATTTTTTTTTTATTTAAAAATGTTTACTACAAGAACTACACGTGGAATTATATCATGTATATTTGAGTGGCAACTACTATTGCTGTAACTGTACAATATTGTACCAAAAGAAAAAAACCCACAAACAAAATAGGAAAAAAAAAAAGAATGTACCTCTGTAATGTACACAATTGTATATACAAAGTACATCTGAACACAGGTTTCTCTGGTAACAGATATCTGAATGGACAACTATAAATATATCTGACAAGACAATTCATTTTACAGTCTTGCATCAACTGGACAGGAATTACATTTTAACAATAGTTATGATTACAAAAAAGAGAAAGAAAATCACCCTCACTTAATTTGTTCACAAACATACAATGCAATTTCAAGTGTATAATGATTGATTTCAAATTTACTCAATGAAAGACAACATTTTGTGTGTAAACAGAGGCCTCGGCCAACAGCATACTATTAACATTACACATTTAACACACGTCATGAATTACCTGCTGTCATTTGCATGTAAAAGTCCCACCCACAAAACAACTCCAATAAGACAGTTTCCAGTTGCCTTTTTGAGGTATCAGGAACAACACACACAGAACACTTCCAATCATTTACACATGAACAAATGTCACCACCTGTGATGTTTTCAGAACACGACAGCACATTCAGAAAATAATGCGTTAGAAAAAAGCTCGTCCTCAAAAAACGAAAAAAAAAAAAAACCTGACGTTACTTGGGGGGGAAAATGCCTCGGTCATAAACATCTTGATCTGTCCATTGATATTTTCCAGGAGTCACGGTCAGCCATGCGAGACTGTTCAAGGCTTGTAATGCTTCAAAGTGAAGCAGGCTACTTTCGCCAACCACCACAACTCATTTTCTCCAATAATAAGGCCTCACGTAGGAAAATACAGACTTGTCCGATCCATTCTGTCGAAGGCATAATCAGGCAGACCGGTCTGTGTGAGGGATATTTAGCTAGGCAGATTGTCAGACCTTTTTGCACATTTTATCCTTTCTGAGTGTGAAAAACTGAGGAAAGCGAGCTGTTTTTACATGTGTCCCCCTTTAGTCAGTTTGAAGTCTTTCCCTTTTTGCATAAAACTCTAAAAAACTGCTGTTAGGCTGCTAAGATTCAGAATATACATACTGTAAACACACATACTAATACATAGATACCATGATACAGACCCAGAGGTGATTAATAAACTATAGGGAAAATTAAATAAAATTATTTTTCTTTTATCTGTTTTTGTTTTTTTTTATACACAGGTGATGAAGAAATAATGTGCTTGCATGACATTCCTCATTTTTAGACACTTTTTTTTCCAGTTATAATCATAATTATTAAACTTATACAAAACAACACCCTCTTTTAATGTGCCCACTGATAGATATAATAGTACAATAAAATGACACGTTAGACTGTTAGAATAATTTCAGAAGTGCTTTCGACCGGTATGGAAATGAATCCGTTTGTTAGGGAAGCCGTGTTCGTTCGCCATGCAAATATCTTGTGAATCCCTCATGCAAAGATGTTCCTTCACCTTTGTCATGTTTAGGTGCACGTCTATGGTTGGATTCGCTAAAAGAGAAGCAGAAACTGTGCCAATGGGGATTATATGGTGATAAACGCACTGTAACTAGTGCTCATTTTATAACAGATTTGTAGAATCTGTAGAAAAAGACAAGTTATGTTGGAGGTGTCATGTGACAAGGAATTTTTTTTGTTCGATTCCCTGCGATGCTGTGCCGTCTGTAACGAGTTTTTGAGAGGAAAAAAGTGTCCTCGGAAAGCATATCCACTGCTTGTCCTCAAAGTCTGACCCCTTTCCCATAAAATCAGTCTATACAGGCAGAAAAACTCCAAACCACTCATTTAGGATTAGAAAAGAGGGATTGCTGATGTCCATGTCTCAATCCAAACTAAAACAGTGCTGTAAAATCACTCCAATAGTTTATTAATTCCACACACACACTCATGCTCACTCACGCAAGCTTCCAATATCAGTTTGAGTCAGTTAAGTTGTCTGCAGTTTTCTGTTAAGATCCAAAAAAAAAAAGTCAGTATCAGAGGGTGCTCTTGGAATTACTAAGAAACAGATTGAAATACAGGCTGTAAAGCCTCAGACCGGACAGGACTTGTCGGTGGGTGGCGGAGGGGGTGGTGGTGGTGTTGGTGGTATGGTGGTGGTCGGGGATCCCATCGCTGGACTGCCCCCAGCCGAACTGCTTTTTGGGAACACAACGGGCTTGGGTTTGGTGGCTGGGGGTCTGTTATCTCTGAAGCTGGAGCCGGAAGCAGACAGACCTGTGGTAGACATTGACGAAAGAGGGCTCTTGGGACTGGGGCTCTTGCCGGGCCGGAAGGTGGAGGGCATGTCGCTTGCCGAACTGGCGCTGCGCTGCAGAGGATGCTGGGAGGAGTCGGCCTCGCGGAGCAGGCGGGAATGAAGCGGGCTGGAGGGTTCAGACGCCCCGCCGCTTTTTAGCTGCTCTAGAGTGTCAAGCACAACATCAGGAGCGTGTTTGACACTGCTCTGCCTCTCCAGCTCTCGCAGCTCACTCAGAGCCGTGTTCATAGTGGCCTCAATGTCCTGGGGGAAAAGAGAAAGAGAGAAGAGGAGTAAAATGTGATTATTTTATATTTTATACATGTGTAACAAACAACACTTCTTATGCTGTTCTTTTTATTTTATTTTAATAGATTTAATGTATTGTAATGTAATATAATTTACTAGGGCTGGGCGATTTGGCCTAAAATCAAAATCTCGATTAATTGAACATTTTAACTCGATTACGATTAATGAAAGATTTTTTTTTTTTTTTTTTTGCCCTCATGGTTCACTGACAAGTTTTTTACAGTAAATATGCTCACATATTACAAGTGAGAGATTTTTGAATGAAGGGTGCATTACTTGATTTTAAAATAATTGAAGGAAACACACACTATCTACTATGATTATTTATTGAACATCAATGTTAAACAACTTAAATTAAAGCACACATTGTCAGTTATTTCTTTCCATCTTCTTGAACTCTTCTCATACTGTGTGGCATTTGTGAACGCTTGTGTTAAAGACATCTGCTTTGCGGAGGCACTTGTTGCTGGGCGCTTGTCAGTCTCTTTTTGATTTTTTTGAGCCATGCACTCACTGTTCATAATCAGTAACGTGATTGTGCTCCAAGTGCTGGAACAAATTGGTGGTGTTACCTTTGGACGTCGAAACTGTTTTTCTACAGTGTCTACATCTGACTTCATTTTGTTCGATGTCATCCTTACTGAAGCCAAAATGTCTCCAAATGACAGAGACTGCGTTTTTTTTTTTTGGTACAAGCTGCTCTTGTTGCTCAGTTGTCTCAGTGATTAAGCTCTCCATGCTCGATATGTCGGCGGAATAACGTACTGTAAGGGAGCGGGGTCACGTGACTCCACACGCGGTAGTGTTTTAAAGGGAAAGTTATCGAAATAATCGACCTGGGAAAATTTGATCGATTATAGGTTCTGAATGTCGATTTCGATTACTTTTCGATTAATCGCCCAGCCCTATAATTTACTATTAATGTAATGTAATATCATTTAATTTAATAAAAGACTTGAATTCACACACAACATGTTTGTGGTCTCTGCATAACTTTAAAGGGCACCTATGCAAAATTCACTTTTACATGGTGTTTGAACATAAATATGTGTTGGCAGTGTGTGAGCAAAACCACCCTAGAATGATAAAAATCCACCCAGTGTTTTTTTTACAATCTCAATAAATCATAAGCACTGTCTCAGAACGAGCTGTTCTAAGATTCGGTGCAATGTGACGTAGAATTGCGCAAGCCCCACCGACGTGGTTTGATTGACACTGTGGTTACCCCGCCCTCGGTGATCTGTACACCATCGCCATTGTTTCAACGACAGCCGGTGATGTCTCTTAAGAAATGTAGGTGCTGTTGTGGGATGCAAGAATGGACATAGTAGTCTTCACTGACATCAGAGCCACTGAAAACAAAGCGGATGGATTTTATTTATGAAGAAAAGGCGCCACTTAAACTTCCTAAATACGTTTGCGAGAATCATTTTCTGACTGACTGTTTAGTGAACGAGGGTCAAAGTTAATCCTCAAGTGTGGATCGTTGCCTACTGTTCGCGATCCAACGTCACCTCCAGAAGAAGTAAGTGTATTTTATGATTTTTGAGCAAATAGTCACTGCTGATAGGTTTCTTCAAGCATCTTGGAGACGTTCCCGCAGTTCTTCTGGATTTAGTCTGTCTTCGTTTTTTCTGTTTCTTCATGTAATCACAGACGGACTCGATGATGGTGAGATCAGATCATACCGGCTGTTGTCAGATTCCTTGTGCATACACAAATCTCGCTGGATTATTACAATTAATGGCAAAAAGAATGTTTGGAAATGTAAACTGATATTTCCTACTGACACACTACAGCAAAAGATATAAATAACTGACTTAAAACCATTTTTGGGGTGGGGATATTAACATGCCTAAGACTTTTGCACAGTACTGTATCTCTTATAAGGCCTAGTTAACTGGTTAATATATAATATTTTGTACGCAAACAAAATATTATCTACAAATAGATTACAATTGAAAAAAAAGGTACTGACCAACTAACTTTAAGTGTATTTTATGAAATGGTTTTTGATTTGGACCCTGTATGGTAGCCACAGTTTGATGGTGTTTAGTGCCATTTCTTTAGTACTTCACTCCTTTTCAAAAAGACAACATCTATTCTGTAGCTTTAGTTTTAGCCAAGGTCAGTCCGTTCTGATATCTGTTGTACAGGCAGTACAACAACAAAGGATGACTTGACCGCAGGAACTCCAACTCAATTACAACCACAGTCGGGATCGATCCTGGACCTCTATCCAGCCGTGAAATTACAGCTCAAAGAAAGATAAATGGGATGCTTTAATACACAGGCGCTCTGGAGAGCTCAGCACTTTTTACGGAGAGGAAATTGGACTTTCAGTTTACCTGCGTGTCATTTTTATTCAGTGTAAGTTTGCATGAAAGCTGACAGGGTTTGAATGTTGCTGAATTGAAATAATACTTTTGAATGAATCACGTGCAGCAGTGAAGAACTGAATGATTCTGGGCTTGTCGTACCTGTGAGCTGTGCTCCACCTGAGCGATGACCTCCTGGTCCAGTGGTCTGTGGTTGCTGAAACTCTTGGATCGTCCTGCAGGCGTAGACTTTCGGAGCTGAGGACCTTCCACCTTAGTCTTCAGAGATGAGTGGCGAGTGATGGAGTTCAGGACGCTGTGAGCGCTGACTGGTCGCTTGTCTGTCCCCTCCTTGGCCAGTCCACCTGCAGGCATGGAGGAGGTCTTTAAACCCCCTGCTGCTCCAGATGAGCCCTCACCAAGCCCCTCCACTGTCCGGATTGTTCTCCGGATGCTGGTTGATTCTGGGCGTTTCCTCAATCTGAGGTGGATAAAGTGTAGGCAAAATGTCAATATTATGAAAAGAATCTATTTGAATGATATGAGAAGAATTTAATTGTAATTAAGACATTTTATTGTAAAGCAAAGTCCGAAGTACAATATATATTTTTATATTGTAATAATTTCACATTTAATCTCCAGATTCAGGTTGAAACAACTAACAGCCTATATTTTAAGTATTTGTTTAATGGCATCTTTTTTTGAAAGTCTCTATTAAATTGATCTTTTTCTAAATTATAGCCATTAATTATAGCCATTCAGCATCAAAGTATAATTGAAAGCTATATATTTATTAGCCTTTAAAAAATAACAACTTTTAATTTAAGTGAACTTAAAACAATCTTCACATAAACCCATTATAATAAATGTCACATTTACCTATGCCTTTCAATATATCAGGGCTAATTTTTTTGTACTGGCCCAGTCAGACCAGTTTAGATTTTTACTTGCCCTGTCAAAATGCACAAAAAGTTATTAATGTTTTTGTTTTTGACCCATGTAACCTTGTAAACAGTGCTTTAAGATTTACAGGTAGGTCTAACAGGTAGTTAATATACAGAAATTGAATAAAGTTATCAAACCCTTCAAAGTCTTCACTGCATAAATTATAAGTTAAATATAGATTAATCATTATTAAAGCTACAAAAGTTATTCAGTCAAGAGCAATGAGTGATTTTCTCTTTTTCTTTTGTTCTTTGATTATCCTTAATGACATCCTCTGACACTTTAAGATTTTCACACATCCCATTTTCTCACAACACTTTACGGTCCTTTAAGACTTATTTTTTAACTAATTTAAGACTGTGCTTGTGAGAATACTTGACAAAACGGGCATTTTGGCATAATTTTGTGCGATTTTGTCTGCTCAAGTGCTGTCTAAAGCGGCTTTCTGTGCGCGCAAGTCACGTGTGTCACAGACACACGCCAACACTGCGTTCTCTATTGTGTCTTATCACGCTTTAATGGTTTAAAAGCATTTGCATGAATAAGAGCGTGATCATTTAATGTAAAGCTAGCCAAATGCTGCATTGATTGTGGATGCTGCATTGATTGCGCTAAATATTTTTTAAATGAAAAAAATTATTTGCATGCGTTAACGCGTTCATTTTGACAGCTCTAACATATATAATATAAATGTTTTAATTTTAGTTTCACCATTTTTATCAACTTACTTGTTGAGGTTAGCTAGGTATATATCAGCCACATGACCTCCAATGGGTGAACTGGCACTGGCTCTGGCGGACACCTTCTCTTCCACAGAATCATGGGATGCCTCTAGGTCAGCTTTGGGACTTCCTCTGCCTGCATATCCATCCGGCCTATTACACGAAATCACAGACACCTCTAGAATTAACACACTATAGGTGGTCTTATTATTAGTTAAGATCATAGATGAATAACTTCTACTAGCTCACTAACTCATTAGAAAAGCAGTTCTGACCAATATCATTAGTTAGAATCAATGAACCGGACAGCTTACATGTCCTGCACTACTATGTACTGGTGTGGAATGAGTCCCTCTGCGCCGTTGTGGCGACCCTCCCACCAGTCCTCAGACGCACGGTGGTACAGCAGCAAAGACGCCCCCTTCTTAAAGGAAAGCTCGCGGTTGGTGCGTCCAGAGTAGTCGAAACGTGCGATAACCTCGATGTGGTCAGACTCTGAAACGTTCAAGGACCCTGACTTTACTATTTAGAGACATGAGAGACAGAGAAAGACAGGAAGGGGAGAGAGCGAGAGGGAAGAGAGAGCATGGGAAGGTTATTGCATGGGAAGCCAGGCAAGTTAGAGCACACTCATCAAAACGGCTTTGGAGCTGCAGAGGGCGAGCACAGACAGAGGAGTGCGACATAGGAGCAGACTTTAGGTGCAGTGTCTTTTGGAAGATTTGTGTGCATGTTAGTATGGTCTTCAATGGCGTCTAGGCTCACCATCATCGCTGTTGTGGATTTCAGAGGTGGTGTCAGGTGCAGGTTCATCCACTAGGGGGGGCTCAATGTGTGGATTATCACTGTAGAATTGACAGCAAGAAAGATGAATCAGTGGAAACCTCCATTACAGACTTCAGAGCATTAGAAATGACAACATTTTTACATTCAATTTACATTCAATACATACTTGCATATACACTAACAAGTTAAAAGTTTGGAGACACCTGACTAAATTTATGTTTCTCATTATCTTAAAGACCTTTGTTTGTAGATAAATATAAATTGTGTGAAGGTGTGAATTTCCATTTTAAAATCATTTTGCAAATAAATAAAAGATAAACAAACAAAATTACCATTCAAAAGTTTAAATGTTTTTGAAAGACATCTCTTATGCTCACCAGGGCTGCATTTATTTGATCAAAATAGATATTTTACTATTATTATCAATGATGAAAACAGTTGATATTTTTGTGGAATTTAAAATAGAAACATTTTGTAACATTACAAGTGCATTTACTGCCACGTTTGATCAATTTAATGCATCTTTGCTGAATACAAGTATTTATTTCTTTAAAAAAAACATTGACTTCAAACTTCTGAACAATTGTATGAATAAATACATATTAAAAAAAATGCACCAAAATACCAGGTTTTGCCACCAAAAACACAAGCTTTTTAAAGCGATAAGCTTGTTTATAATTTTTATAATACTATTCTTAATATGCATGGTTATAGGTTTAGTTGCGTTTTATTATTTTCATTTCACATGCAAATAATGACCAAAACCAAAAAAAATTACTGCATAATTCCCATATATTTCATAGTTTTGACAACTTATTCGAAAATAGTAATGATCTAGAATGAGTAGGTGTGTTCAAACGTTTCACTTCTAATAATTATTAATACTGGACTGAGAGAGAAAGAGCAGAAGCACAAAATATATTCCCGAAATGAATGTGGATATTTCTGAGAACCAGTTATGCCTTTAGGTCTCTCTACGTCTCTCTACATTCCTGAAACAGTGTGTTCATGATTCTTTGAAGCAAAACAGGAAGCAGAACACAGATACAAGGATCAAAGCTGGACCTTCCTGTGGCCTCTTGCCTCCAAACTGAACCGGCCCTCACTCAACTCCTGTGGGGAATCTAATGAGACCAGAATACACCGTACTAACGCACAGGAAAATGGCTCGTTTCCAAGGTCATGCAGGCTTCAATGCTGATAACAAGTCTGTTATGCCATTCACAGGCCAAGAAACCCTCTAATACCCTACTATTAATTTAGTATAAAACCCATCTGATCTCCCATTGAGCACTCAAGCAAAAACACTGACTAATTTACTGTCATCACTGTACCAATAAAAGCTGCTCTCTCGTATCGTGCGTTGGAGGAAATTCAAGCTCTGTAGAGTGAAAGTGTAGTACTCTACCCAGCTGGAATAGATCTCACTAAGACCATCCCGCTTTATCACATACAGTTGGCAAGCATGAAGTCTGGGCTAATGAAAAGCTTAGTTTCATTAGAGAGCAGCTTTAGACAGAAGGAACTTAAAGGTAATGACTGTATAATGCTAATCTTTGCCTGGTGTGTGTAGGGTGACATTGTCAGGCAGGTTTGGCAAAGCACACGTCCATCAGTGTTTCAGTGATTCCTTAAAATGACGGATTGGTCTCACTGAGCAGTCCGTTGCTGAAGAAGACCCTGTGATCCTCCTGTCACTCCATCTGAGAGAGTGTGTGTAAGCTTTGATCTGGGCTCTTAAGGTAAAATGATCCTCGTGGCTTCTTCACCCTTGAGCAGATGAGTTTGTGTTCAGGGAGGTCAGAAGCTGCTCTGATTCTTAATGTCTTCCCCAGAGACACTGCATGTCTCATTCTGCTCTCAGCATCAGTCTCAGACAAAACTTTGACACTTATTTTTTACTTTTGCATGTGTAAGGACAGTGATGATCACGGTGCAAAAGACAAGTGAATTTCTCTGTCAAAAAGATATCAGGCTCTCATACAATAAAATGATGAATACATGCAAAAACAAGACAGAACCAACTATGTAGTCAATGCATGCTTTTTCCTTTGAGTTTTTCTATACATTTTCTTTTTTTGCATGGAAAAATAAACCTGTAGCTGTAGTTTACCCCTTTTTTGGCAAATACTTTTGTCAGATAAATACCTTAGTTTAGTGTTTTGTTCTTCCCTCATGTTTAAAATATTTTAAAATATAAAATATTTTCTTCATATTTTGATGGTTTAATTGAACTTGTAGGGTCAATGAAAAGAAATATCCCATAAACAAAATACATATATATATATATAAATGTATGTGTATATGTATGCATGAATGCATGCATGCATGTATGTATGTATGTATGTATGTATGTATGTATGCATGTATATATATATATATATATATATATATATATATATATATATATATATATATATATATATATATATATATATATATATATATATTTAACAAAATCTTAAATAAATAAATATTTGCATCTGTGCTGAATTTGAGTTGTTTCACAATACAGAAATGAGAATTTGGGAGGAAAATGTCCTTCATTTTCATGAAAAAAAAAGATCACTTTGTGTATTAAAATAGTGAAATATTTCTTTTTCTTTTAATTTTGGGGTGTAATATGACACATTTCTTTCTGATATTCACCCAAAAGTTTAGTTAAATAATGCACCCTAACTGGCAAAATAAAACAAATGTTTGCTTTTACATTACACTGCTCGATAAAATAATTTTCACATGAATCTCAAATTCAGATGCAAGGCTATACAGATGAAGATGAAGTTAAAACACAGAATGAACAGTAATTCATATCAGGTCAGGAACTGAGATTGCAACGTGTTAACTACAGTATGTTGTCAACGTGTCCCGACTTCACGTGACTTAAAGCCTCAGGAAACTGAAACAAGACTCTGACTAAACCCTGAGCTAAAAACACATCATCTCACCAGCTCTAAGTCTTAATTACACCGCCCATGCAATCCAAACAATCACATGCATGAGAACCACATGAAAGGAGCCACGTCTTTATGCCTGCATCTCACAAACAAACCTGATCTGGATATGTTGCTTTCTTTTCACGGTGACACAGCAATCTGAAGTCATTTCCTCTTTGACATCCAAAACAGTTATTAAAAAGCTACAGGAGGCATTTCATTAGTGCTTGGCCTTGAGCAGGGAGGATAACCTCATTTTTAATTTAAAATCAGACTTGTCATGATGATGCTTTATAAGTCTGGCTGCCTTCCACAGTTCTGGTTGCCTTCATCGTCATCTTTTGGGAGTCTAGATCGTGTGCAGACATTTCTGGGGGTCAGAAATCTATCTGTGTCTTCAACCATTGAACTGACGGTTTAAATGAGCATAATATATGTAGGATGCAAACTTTAAAAAGTTACTGGCTCCCTGTAGGGCTCTGTTGGTCTTTATAATGTCTATTTATCTTGATAATGTTCAATCCATCATTTCAGACCTGTCCTGCATTAAATCAAGCTCGTCTGATCAACTCATTTCTGGTTTTGCGGTTCGGCTGAGCAGCTGCGCCAATAAAACGTGGGGCCAAAATTCGCTGCCAATGAATTTTGCCAAGATTATGTGCTTCATTTTCATCCTTATTTCTTCTTTGTAACCGAATTCACTCGCACTGATTTTAGACTCACCAGTATTCCTCAGTGGCTCCTCCATGGTCATAAATGGGCCCCTCCAGCTCACGAGGCCCTGGAAAGATGCTCTCGTGATGGATAATAATGGTTTTGATGAGCTCGTTTACATGTGCCTGGCAGGAGACTTGGTCATGGCCCTCGGGCACAGACATGAGTGTGGGGCCGAAGCAGATAGCCAGGTTGTAGGGGTCCATCATGTTGTCGTCACTATACTGGGACAGACTAGTTAAAAGAGAGAGAAACATAAAAAAGAATTAAACAAAATATAGGAATGTTAATTGTTCATTCATTTGTTTTAACTAAATATTTACTTGAATTTTGAGTTCATATTTTAATAACAACAACACAAACATAAACAAGAGGGTCCTCACACCATCGGTGCTCGGGCCCTAAAAATAAAACAACAAAAACATTTTATATCCTTTTAGTAAGTGTTGTATTTTTGTTTTTATTTAATGAATATTTATTTTAGTAAAAAAAAATATAAATAATAATTAGCTTTCCATCCCCATGGGTTTGTGAACCCCAGTTTGGGAAACCCTGACTTAACGTATGTCACTATTTGCTAAGAAAAGCCTGTATTTTTGCAATTATTTTTGCATTTTTCGAATGGTGTGTCAAGTTTTTCAAACTTTAAAAAGACAATCTTGTTATGTCCGTGTTTTTAATGAACATAAAATTACGTTAGATGAGGGATACTGCACAAAAATGTTAAGATGGTATTTGCATTGTTTCAAAGGTTAGAAAATTTCATAATGATTTAATAAATAATATCATTTAATTAATAAAATGTATTTATTAATTAAATAATTAAAAATAAATAAATGCATTGAATACAATTGAGAATAGATACATTAAATGCATTTCTTTAATTACAATTGAATAATTAAAAAAATACAGTTGAGATTTGATGGTTTGAAGTATACCAAATATCAAAAACTTTAAACAAAATACTAGTCATACTATCCATAAACATGTTAAACTGATCCCTGATTATATGACCATTCTCATGGAGAGACCGGCTCCTGCTGGACTAATGTGAAAAACAGACTGAGTTCCAGATTAGACTCTATCTACACTTCCTTACGACAGCTCATTTATCATGAGCCTAAGCCAGCTTCCTCCCATTTATGTGAGTCTGTGAGACTGCTCTGAATTGTAACACTCTTTTAACTGTCCGCCTTCTTACTTAATAGGATGCCCATTTAATTACTAAAAACTCAGATGTGTCCACAAAGTGGGGAAAGGCATCCTTATTTGTATGTGTTTTTGGGGCGAGGGGGGTTGGGATAAAAGCAGTAGGGTCACATAAACATCCACATGGAGAGGCTCCAAGCCAAATTTATGAGCACTGTCCTTTCCAGACAGTTACAACTGCACAAGCGTTTCCAATTACCCTGCCTTGTCCTGCAAACGTCTATACCATCCCACTTGATGTGTATTTGTGAGTGTATACCATGCATACCTTTGGACGATGCACATCATTTGACTGTAACGCAGGCCAGAGCGCATTAGAGAGAGCAGCAGTTCTTTAGAGACCTATTCTGGCACCTCCATTGACTTTTATGGTGGAGGAAAGATCTATCGGCCATAGCGCAAACAGAGAAGCCATTCACTGAGGACTACAGACATCCAGCATGGGAGCACTAATGGGGGCTTGATGGCGACACCATACCTCAACATACACTCGCTTCCCCCTTCTGGCTGTGATACGAGGGCTGGAAAGGGTTCAGATGCTTTAAGAAAATCAGACACGCCTGCGTGCATAATAGCGGTCTGGAGTAGAAGCTAAGATCGTGTTGTGGTTTGGAGGGTCTTTCAAAAGGACCACAGGGTGGAAAAGAGTGTAAGAATGAGAGGCAGAGATATGGAGGGACGGTTCCAAGAGGCTTGAGTGCTGTAGCCCTAAGCTGAGGTTGGGTATGGGCAGATTTTCTCTTTTTGGGAAGAGAATATTTACATTTGTAGTAAAAAGGTCTAGTAAAATGGTAAGTTTAGATTGCATATAAGCTCTTTGTACGTTGAGGTAAAGTTAGCTGTAATAAATCACTGGAAAATGGCACTGGTTTAAAGGAAACGTTCCCCAAAATAATTCTGTCATCATTTACTCACCCTCATGTTGTCCCAAACCGCTAATTTTATTTTTATTCTTTTATTCACTGAAAAGCTCATATCTTCAGGGATGCAAACTAATCAGGGGTAAAAAAAATGCCCCCAAGAAAGCAACTGAAATCCCCTAAATGTGGATTTACAGTTGATTTTTAGCATGAGGATAAAGGGAAAAACGTACTCTTGACTCTCTCTCTATATTTATTCAGCATTCATTTTCATTATATGGAAAAGAGCATCTGGGCTGTAAGAAAGTTTATTTTCCTGGCTTTAAGAAAGTCATACGGGGTTGAAAGGACATGAGTGGGAGTTAATGATTGTCATAGCCCTTGTCTTGAGTTGAAATCACAGACAACCAAAAGAACAAAATGACTTTAGGGGAAACATGCAGAAAGAGCTTTGATCTGTGGAACTCACTGGTTGAGGAAAGCGAACAGGTATCTCATGATAAGCAGGGTGTTGCTGGGTATTGACAGCAGGACTTTGTGGATGTGGACAGCTCTGTCCTGGAGGTTCTCCATGGCTGGAAAAAACAACATGAACAAGACATGAGTTCATTTAGGACAAAAGCTCCTCCATTGTCTAATCTGGTAAACCTGGTCTGTGGTACGCACGTGTACTGTGGGTGTAGGAAATAAAGTGGACACTCACAGACACAGGACATTAGGTCATGGAAGACTTCCTTAGGAAAGAGGGCGTTATCCAGGCCTCTGAAGTAGAGCTTTAACACTCCAGCGATGGAGTCCATATCGTGATCATTCTGGTCTCCAGCCAGCGGATCCTCACCTGGGACACGATGATGGAGAAGACAGTGACCCATTAAATAATACAAGTTTGATTTGAAATAGACAAACGAAGGCTCAGCATGTGACAGTCCGGATAGACTCACCTCTTTCAAAGGCGTTCTTAATGTCATTGACTTCCACCTGGGAGCCAGACACCCTGAATATCCCCTCGTGATGGAGACCTGTACAGACACAGACATGACGTTATGGACACAGAATAGACAGGAAGTCCTGTGTTGGTTTACTCAACCTGATGTGTTTGTTCTTCATAGTAGACAATTGATTAAAATTGAAGCTGACCCTACAGCACAATGGCAAGAAAAAAAAGTGTTGAGTTGAGAGTTTGCCATCTGAATTGAACTTGATTGGATAAAAAAATTAAATAATAATAATATATAGTAATTATTTTAATTAGAAAAAGTAAATAGTAATTATAAATTATTACAAATCAATGATTATTATAAATAATTAATTTTGTGTTTTAAAATAATAAACACATCATGACAAAAGTAGCCCGATTCACAAACTAATGACTCTTATGAGCCTTTTTTTTTTTATGAATTACTTTAAGAGACGCAAGTTATTGTTTATGATGAATTACTACTGAATAAGTCAACATGGTAACTGAAGTATCTGACTAATTCTGACCCAAAAAGACAGGGTTACCACAACATTTGACCAATGAGTATCCATAAGATTTTCCAGTCATTCAAAGATTGTTTTTAAAATACCATTTTATAAAATCAAAAGTAATTTCTAACCAGTTAAATATTTTAAGCAGACCATAACCAGAAAAATGTATATTCACTAGAGACTTTTCCATGGATTTATTCACTTCAATTACTTTTCCAGGTCTGCAAATCAGTTTAAAAATCCCCTTGATATTTCCATGACATTGGGAACCCTGGTAATAAATGGGATAAGAATTTTTTATTTTTTTTTATATGTTAAAAAATAGCATTATCTTGTTTAGTTTTAATTAGGATGAAATAACAATGAATCCTCTGATGCCAAAAAGAAAAAGAAGAAGAAAAAAAACCCCACTGGATAGTGCAAAAGGAATGGAAGAGGTATACACTGAAAATAAATGAAGTGGAACAGAACACTTTGTTTATTTCATCAGGTAAAGTCCAGAGAGCGACACAGCAATAGTGCTTTTGGCAAGAAAAGGAAAGTGAGAGAGTGAGAGAGAGAGAGAGAGAGCTCACCGTGTCGACTGATGAAGCGAATACAACTCTCCACCATCAGGGGAATGATTTGGCTGGACTCCTAAGAGAAGGAAAGAAGAAGAAGAAAAAAATAGAAAGTAAAATATGAGGGAGAAAAAATGCAGGTCTGTTCAGATGATTCTGGGGGAAGGGTGGATGGGGGGGACCTTTCTGAACAAGGGTCTCTGTTCCTCGGCACAGGACTCAAATAATAATAATATTTGCAAAAGGAGGCAAGCATCAAACAGAATTTAGAAGGGATGAATAAGCAGCACAGTTTGAGCCATGGGGGAATGGGGCAACGGTTGCTAGGAGACAGCTTCTCGCCACAGCTTCCTTTTGTTTATTTGGGTGAACAGGAAACGGCTAAGCGAAGCGGAATTTGGGCCACGTCTGGCCTGAACTAGTCATCGGAGATCACGCTCATATACTCGCTTACATGAATATAAAGCATTGCAGGGCTTTTTTGTATTAATTTTTAACTATAAATCTTATGTTTATCAAATCATTTGACTTCTAACCACAGAATATCGCTCTTATATCATTATCCTTCACTAGAGGGCGACATGGACATTAGGTTGGTCAAATGAGGGGATGCAGTGGGTCCTTTTGTTCGTTCACCCATACTGTAAGGTGGTAAACTCCTGTAGGGTTTAGGTGGTAGGACCTGTATGCTAAATTTATCACACTGGCCTGGTTTACAAATGTATCCCACTGCCAAGAGCACAATGATGGCACAGACATATTACTCTTATATTACTTATCTTAAAGACATGCATTAAACAAAATGTACACATTTACAGCAAAATATCACATGGAAGTGTATACATAATTATACAGATACACATCTAAGCAAGTAGGGTTAGGAATGTTTTGTCTTGCACAGTATATGCATTTCAATAACAGTAATCTTATTAATTAATAAAAAATAAAAAAGATTATGCATTTTTGTGGGTAAATACCTGTTTCCGCAGAGTGGAGTTCCTCCGTCCGCTGATGGACATGAGAAAGCAGGGGAGAGAGAGGGAGATAGAGAGAGAAAGAGAAGTTCTGTCATTACGATGGATCATTTTCCCTCAAACTTCTCTAATTTTCCTCCGCATTCACTTCATAACCTGCCTGTGGCCATTAGACCAGTAGAAATGACCCTCCTGAGAAAGATCCTATTTTAATACACTGGATTTAAACAAGCAGGCTTTCATTAATTTTTGTTGTGAAAGCACTTGTTTTGTGTCTATTCTGTGAACTCGTTTAAAAGTCCATTCCCATTTCCGTACTCCATTATAACTGGTGAGTAAATCACCTTCCCCTGGCCTCAATAAATAAATCAGCAGATGTGAATAAAAGATGATTATGTCTAGACAAGATATTCATCTATAAACGGCCTTGAAACATCTGCATGTGTGCTAAATGATTCTTGTGCGTAAATGGTTTACGTCTTGTTTGTGGGTTTCCCACGGCACTCACCTGGCGAGGCAGTAGTCGGTCTTCTGACCTGAAGGTAGAGATAAAAAAAAAGGAAAAGAGAAACCGTTAGAAGGAGGCTGAATGTGTGAGGAAGAGGCCACAGCTGGAAATGGTTTCCTATGGGAATAAAAAACTCATCCCGCTTCTTGTCTGTGCTGTAACAGAGGAACTTCCTGTGGGACGTGACCCTATATCCACATATTCCCCTCCAAACACGTTCAGCGACATCACAGCGTGCTATTTTCCACATGTAGTTTGACTCAGCAAATGACAAACATGCAACAGACATCAATGAGCTAATCTTCTTAACCACTTTGTTTCCCTCAATCTGTGCTGGAACACTCTTGTCAGTTCACTGAGTAACAGCTGGGGATGCACACACTGTACCCACACCATTTCACACCGAAGGCCGGATTTGAAAAAAATGAGTAAGACAGCCTGTGAATAACTAAGATATTTTAACAAATTCAATAAACGATTACATTACTTGAAATCTTTCAGTGGAGGACGGTCCTGGTGCTCTGAAGAAAACGTGAGTGGTGTTTGTCAATGCAAAACTCATTGCTATGATGCTGGAGTCGATTATCAGTAATGATTAATATTGTATATTTAATTATACATGCTATTTCCTACAAAATGTTCCATTTAGTTTAAATTTGCATCTAATGCTTATTAAAAAACACATTTAATCTAATAACACTGTTAAATGTTATCTTTAGAAAATCTTAAAATGAATTTTTCATAATGTACATTATAATGTCGAGCACCAAATCAGCATATTAGGATGATCTCTGAAGGATCATGTGACACTGAAGACTGGAGTAATGGCTGCTGAAAATAGAAAATAGAAAACTTTTCTAATAGGTTCTTTTAAATTGTAATAAAATTGTTTCACTATACTATGATTTTTCTGTATTTCAGCTTTGGTGAGCATAAGAGAAATTAAAAAACACCAACAAAAAAAAGTGAACAGCAGTGCTATTATCAGGCCAAAATGTTAATATCAGCACTGGCATTAATAGAACTGTGCAAGTTCCAATTGGGGGAGAAAGATCATATATTTATAATAATAATGTACAAAATTATTACTTCATATCAAAATGATTAAATCATCTTTCTGACTACACTAGTCTCACTCTCAGCTAGCGCTGGTTATTTCTCGATAGAGTAATCAACACCATTACTCTCTCCATCATGCATAATTATCGCTTCGTTATCATCAGTGCCATCAGTCTGATTCTCTCAGTTTCATTTCCTGTTCACTGGCTGTCCTAACTGACTGGCTGACAGTTCTGTTCAGTCTGGAGGAATGAACGTGGGAGGTACATCAGAGTGAGAAACACTCCAGGAAATCCCCGCTGTGCTCTTCTCTCTTCAGATTTATTTTCTCGGCCTTGTAGCATTGGTACATGACCTTTGAACTCCACCATCAAGGCCTGCCAATAAGCAAGTGGATAAGATCATGCTATGACCCAGAGGACAGTACTGGGCGGCACTGGCCTGTTAAAGCTTCAGGCTCGTATGAGACTGACGACATCTGTACCATTCTCAAGCTAACACACACACATGGTCAGCTCAGTACCCTCTCTGCCTGACACTGCAACATCCCACACATGTGTATTACCCTATCCTACCCATCATTTTTTATTTTATTTTGATTTGATTTGTCGAGAATTGTTAGGACAGTGCTACAGTATTAGTCCAAGATCCCATCATTCACTCAAATGATTCATTTAAAAAACGTACTCATTCAAGAACGAAACACAATTACTTTCTTTATGAGTGAGTCAGTTGAATCATTCACTCAACTGATTTATTCAAAAAACTGCTTTACTTCGGTATAAAAAAGTGACTAGGTATGTTTACATGCACTAATTTTCATCCAATCCAATTTCAGATTCTGAAAGTTCTTTTTATATGACCTCTAAATCTTTCAATATGATTCACATATTCACATATGATTCACGCAGTTGCTGCATTCAGAACCACCGTGATACTCCCACCAAAGCTACATAGAGTATAATTGTCGTTTTTTTCCTTGATTTCCTTGATGACGTAAAAAGATAACTGACATGTGACGCGTCAGAAGAGCTATTTTAGCTCGTAAAAAAATTGATGTAGAGATATGCATTGCGGCACTGTGCATATGCCCAAGGTATTTTTGAATCGGACTAAGAAAATAATTGGATTCAGGCATTTACATGCTTGTTTATTTTTCAGGTCTACACCATCCAATCCAATTGAAAATTCAATCTCAGTCGGATCGATTGAGGTGTTTACATGAAACATTTTCAGTCTGATCGAGTCATCAACCTGATTACTAACTGATTATTTGTCACACTGAATCATTTTCACAACCAGTTCATTCAAAACACTGATTCATTAAGGAACAAAACAACACTACTTCTCAAAGTGTTGCTTATTGAACTGCTGTATAAAAGCAATATTACACCCACAAGATTTTATGACTAGTTTTTTCCAATTGAATCCCCAAACACACATGCACACATCACTCGAGAAAGATTACTCACTTTCTCCCAGAGTCTTTTGGATCAGTTCATGTTTAGCCTGTAGTTTGGTGATGAGGTTCCTGCCCTCCAGAAACTCCTTCAGTTTCTGAAACAGTAAATATAAAACATTTAAACTCGAGCACAACTGCAAGATCATCTCAACACTTATGAACAAACACTGTTGAGAAATTTCATTTGGATAGCTATTAAGTGAGCAGTACAATCAATCATCCTTCCTTTTCTCGACTTTCTGGCAAAGAATCCTTCCTCCACCCATTTCAATTTGCTGTGTAGTGTTGAGACTATACATCTTGTTGGCATAAACATTAATTTCATATCCACTGGAGCACAGGGAGACACTGGATCTATGTGCTCTAATAGCTTATGGCTCTTTGGGGGCGAGAACCCTGACCTGATGGAAACCTGACAGCGGAGAGACAGATAGAGGGTTCAGGAGACTGATGGAGAGAAACCTGAACTGCGGAGCGAATGGGTGGGTGGACAGATGCTTACAATTTCATCATTCATATATCACAGCCATACCAGCATAACAGTCATGCAGACGCAGGAAGGATAGCCAAGACATGGAGCCATGCACTAGTGCTTTTGGCAGAGAAATAGACAAACTGAATGTACATAGGGAATTAAAGAAAAAGAGGAGAAAAGGAGATGTGTCGGGGAGGAAAACATCAGGTTATGTGCTAAAACAGCCAGTACAACATCAAGTGACAAAACCAAACCTCTGCTTGTTAATCTTGTGCCTTCATTGATCATATTAATAATATTCATTGATTTTCATATTAGACCAGAGTGAATGGAAAATCATATTCTTACTATCCTCTTGTTCTGAATTTTGTTTCGAATTTTTCAAAGCAGGTTTATTTCAGAAAAACAATTTATGTATAGACACAAACAATCATTTTTGTTCAGTTATATACTGTATATACATACACAGTTTGATTGAAAGATATAATAAAATAAATAATATATAATATTATAAAACCCCCCAAAAAAACAAAAAATGTAATAATATATAATTTAATAATAATAATAATTTTTTTGTATTAAATGTTTATTTTAGGGGTTTTGAATTAGATGTTTGAAACTATCATTCAAAAATTATTATACAAGAAACAAGAATTAATTCAGTATTTATTTATTTAATTTGTTTTAAATCTTAAAATCTCATAGTTACTGAGACACATTCATGTTGACAACATGTTACCCCAGTCTTCCCTATAAACTATGAACATATTTGTGGCTCCCAGGGCATTGCTATGTGACTGAAACAGCATTCTGGGCATTTTGTAAAATCTATCTAAAGAACAAATACCTCTTTAATGTTATTTGTTGAGAATTTCAATGCAACATTGTTTCTTGTTTCTACAAACAAGGACAGATCAATGAAGAGCATTCATCTGCACCAGTCTCCTCTAATTGCTGTCTTCTTAATCAAAGGCTTCTTAAAAGACTCTGATAGAGAAGAAAGGACATTAAGCTGTATCTCAAACATTCAATTACTTATCTCTCCTCTCATCACCCTTCCTTTCCCATTTCTCTTTTTATGCTCCCAGCAACAGATTTCCCACCGTTCAATCCACCTTACCCTTTCTTCAACCGTGTGACCTCATATTTAACTGGTTTCTCTCCCTCTCCATCTCACTTACCGTGAAGTAGAACTGTTCTGTCTCCTGCTGGTTGGCTCGTCTCTTGGCTAGGCTGGGTTTGCTCATAAAAGACTCAGACACAGTGGACTTGACTGACTCCATTGAGTTACTGTGGTGAAAACAGTCAGTCACATCAAAGTCCTCAATGGTCACCATGTCCTGGATGGTCTGTAGAGTGGCCTCCATCGTCTTCTTCACCTATTTCAAACAGAATATGTGAGCGAAACAGCCATTTCTCCAGCTGTAATCAAGACATCAAGATTTCATTTCACTGCATTAAATCATTTTTGATTGGTAATTTTGTTTTTTCATTAAAAATATCAAAAAATCCTTTAAACAAGAAATATGTACTTGAGGAGCAAAATTTCATTAGATATTGAGACGTTTTACCCCACTGGCTAATTGGTTTTTGTATTATTTATGAGCATAAACCTCACTACATTTTGGCAGATTAATATTTTAAAACAAGAAAAAACAAGAAATAAGACTAATAAACTTAAATAAAATAATACAATTTTAAGCAAATTTGTTGTAAGACTCTCATAAATATGTTTAATGGAGGACAATTCCAAAATGCTGATTAAGTAAATAATTTTTTCCAGTGCGAGAGAAGCTAACGTTCGGTGTTTGGTTTCTTAAATATCACAAAAGTCTGTGTACAGACAGTATAGAAATCTGTGGAATAAAGAGTAAAGATGTGTAGATGTGTACACAACTCTTGAAGAGATGATTGCAGTTGAATCTCAGTGAGTACAAATGTATAGGCCTTGTAAGTTTGCATACGTTATGTATGTAGGCATGTGTTTTTCAGTGCCTATATTTTAGTGACAGTATGTATATGAGTATGTTTCTTGTATTTATTTGGCCATATGCACATCACCTCTTCATTCTCTATCTTCAGTGTGGACAGGCGAGACAGTAGCTGCTGGCATCTCTGGATCAGCTCAACCTGCACAGGCTGCTGGGCACACATATGTCCCACCTGACGGAGAAAGAGAGAAGAAAGAGCTTGAGAAACACAGAATGAAGAGGAACTGAAGCAAAACCATCTCCAGCAGTGATCATACAACTAATGTCCTCATGTGCTCTGAAGAACAGAGTGATCCGAGCAAGCCTCTATCTGCCGCTCTCGCTCGCTCTCTTTTCCCCCCTAACAGCTGGGGAACATCTTGCTCACTTCGGTCCACCCTCTTCCTAAGGGTTGAACACAAGACAGGGTGCATGTGCACTGGGGAAAACCAGCTGCTCTGTTCATCACACACATACAAACATCCAGGACCCTGATGCAAGGTCAGCTAAAAACTAAAAAACAGCATCTTAAAGCTCAACACAGCAGTTGTTGAATCAACTGTTGATTGATTTAATAAGGAAAAATCTAGTCCAATTAAAAACGTTAACTTTTAGGAGAGCTGTAGTGTGTAATTTTTTCAATGTTAAGATTCTTCCTCTTATCCCAGTTTAATATTCACACTGTGTTCACCCAACCCTGACAAGTCTAATGACAATATATAATAACACAGGGCTGAAGCAACAGAGGTCTCTCAGCAGGCATGTCTGTCACTGTGCAACACTTGATTGAGAAATGCTTCATTTCTCTAGAGGTGTCTGGGTTTGTTTGGACATGCAAGACAGTCTTGCAAAAGTCTCATGTAACAGAAGGACACATCCTCTCAGAGAGACAACGCTGATCGTTGTAGCATGTATTAACAAGTAATAATTAGCCAAGCTGATTTCTTTATATCATCAAGATTTTTGATACAGTATATTGGAGCAAAAGCATTTGGCAACAGTAAAGCTGCACTCACTTGCTTAAGCATGTCTGTTTGTCATTGTTTACACACAGTGCGACTCTGCTGTTGGTATATTGCTTGGGGCATGAAAATAATGACCACCTCTGCATATTCCATTACTTAATTTCACCAGTGTCATGTCTTAAGCAATAATAAATCACACCAACTGACCATATCACCCATGTGAGACTGGAAATCGAAGCGCATCGGAGGGCAAAAGACGTTGTTGTAGGTCTCCATGAGCCTCTGTTTGTCTGCGTTGGCCTCTAGGTTCTCTACAGCATTTTCGATGGTCTCCAGACCACTGTGCTTGGAAGTCTCAACATTAAACTCAGCCGAGAGGTAGGTACGCAGTGCACGACTCAGGCTGGCATGGTAGCCTAGGTCACAGCACTGAGAGAGGGGAAGAAAAAAAAAGGGCATTTGATTGGTATTTCAAGCTGCAAATGGAAATTTTATGTTGAGAAAGGCAGTTAAATCAAGAGTAAAGCACAACATTTATGCATTTGGCAAAGACTTTCATCCAAAGCAACATAAAGTACATTCAAGTGCTTTTTTATTAGTACAAAAAAAAAAAAATTATGTTATTACAATTATTATTAATCATAATAATAGTCTGACCTGAACACCCTCTGAGTAAAAAAAAACACTTTTGGTTATTAACCAGTACATGGTTACAACTTCCACACTCTGATTGCTTCAAGTGAAAGACCGCTCAGACTAAATCCATCATCCTCACACAGAAAAGAGGATGTCGTGTTGTGTGGGCCCCTGTGTGCCGCAGTTGAGGGTAATATGAGGAGGAGATTTCATCACTTTCAGGGTGCCTTGTTAGGAGTCTGATGCTGATATGGTGGGACAAGTGAGCCCTCTTGCGGTGCTCACACAAGGGGCTGCTATAGGTCTACTTTCAGGGTCACACTCGAAGAAAGAAGCCCGATGTGGCAGCACACTGTCAGAGGGAATTACTACATTGTGGGACACTCTATCCATGGGCTTATTCAGGGCATTACATTTAAACGTCCTTTCAGCCAGGGTTGCACAGGTCATAAAAAAGTGTGCCGGTTGGCTCTCACATGACCGGAAGCATAATTCTTGATGCTTTACTGCATTATCACACTGATATGTTTCATTCTGTAATTTTTCTATACATCAAATTCAGATGGGTTGTTAGTTATTGTAAAGTTATTTGCTCTTTCTGAATTGTGTAATTTGATTACTTAATAATTTAATTAAATGTTTTTGCAAAAATGAAAAGAAACTATTATTATTTATTGCAGATTTGCATTGACTTTAGTGCAATAATTTCTTGTGCATTCTGATGCAGTCAATTTCATCATCTGCTCCAAGCTTGTTCATTTATAATATTTTTCAGGCATTTGTTTAGCATAAGTTTTTAATTACCCCTTACAGACTAGTTCAAAACAGTGTTGTTACTGTTCACGAAAATGTTTAATTATTATTTATTAAAAATGGTTGTCAGTAACTGAAATAAAGCTTAAATAAATTAAAATATAAATATTAGATGGACAACCTTAAACTTAAAAAAAACTCAAATGAAAATTAGAAATGTTGTCTTGGCAACTAACTGAAATAAGTTTAAAGGGATAGTTTACCCAAAAAATGAAGAAATGAGAAACTCATACAGGTTTGGGACAACATGAGGGTGAGTAAATGACGACATAATTTTCATTTTTGAGTGAACTATCCCTTTAAGTTGAAGTACTAAAATGATTAAAACTGAAATAAAATTTCTAGAATAATACAAAACTACTAAAAAGACAAAAGCACATAACAAAATGACTACATTTAAAATGAAAAGTGAAAATGTAAAAAAGCTCATTCAAAATATTAATAAAAAATAGAATAGCACATAAATAATGCTACAATTTTTGTATGCAGTACATTTCTTTATAACAATACACAATAATAACTGAAAGATTTACAAACTGGCTAAAGTGAAGGCTATATTGACGCTATGGTGATGAGATAAGGGTGGACTTACATCTATGAGGTCAGACAGATCATGGATGTAGTATTTGAAGACGCAGTTGTTGGTGGCCTCCAGAGCAAGAAGGTACTCATTCCTGGCCTTGATGGCTTTCAGCTTGTTCTCAGTGTATTTTGCTTGCCGCTGAGAATAAAAGGTAAAAACAGGAGGATGAGACAACAACAGAAAGGGACAGATTAATTGTGATTGCAGGCTGTTAAGCTCCAAAACAAGCACCATAAAGTACCAAAATCATCATAAAACTAGTTAGAAATTTTGGCCACCAAAGCTTAAGTAATTTTTCACTGATAGTTGTATGTCAATACTTATAAACATCATTGGTTCGCTACTGTTGCGAAACCAAACATCACAAAGTCAAACCTGTATCATGAATATGGGGAAAACATCTATTTAAAAATGTTTGTGTAAAAAATAAAATCATATGCGGTTTGGAACAGCAAGATTGTAGGTAAATAATGACAGACCTCTTATTTTTGAGTGTACAAAACCTTTAAAGCTAAAATAAAACATAAGATCATGATGGATGGCACCTTGTTTAGCTTCTACTAGCTCTCCCTGAATATGGAAATGTTAGAGCTGCCACCACAAACTACACTACATTTCCATCTGTAAATGCTGCTGGGATGACCACAGGCTCTCTCTAGTGGGACGCACATAGAGGAGCTGCTGTTGGTCTTGTGGAAACAGAGGTGTCCCAGGAACAACCCAGCGATGATCCCATCATTCATTCTGTAAGCTGGTGGTACTGGACAGAGATGGTAACCAGAGGACTCCAGAAGAACAAAGACATGGATTGACAACAATATCTGTCCCAGACATGCTAATGCTTGACCCCTGACCGCATGTCATCTCATTACATCATCAAATGACATTCTACAACACAGTGTATACAGTCATGGTGGAGCCATTCATTTTGATGAATTAAGCTGCCGTTTAGTGCTAAAGATTACCATATCGAATTGGAAATTTCTGGAATTTGCAGCCTGGAATCTCAGAAATACGAGAGTATAAGATCACTACATCATCCTTCAAACCAATTAAGCCTGGTCTTACCCTAAAAATATTTATTTTGTGATAATGAGTGTGCGTTATACTGTGTGTTGCACTGCTACTTACAAAATAAATATGTAAATGGGCATGAAAACATCATTTCTGGTCACTAATTTGATTAATTTTATTAAAATTATTTAATTTTATTATATTTCATTGACCTGAAAAGACCACTGTTGATCTCATATTTTATTTGACTGCAGAATGCTGTGATTGACCATTCAAAATCATGTATTTCATAAGCATAGTATTATTTAGCCATGACAAGCATGGATTACATATCTGATGCGTGTTATACATTGGATAAACCACTGTCAACAGGTCATTAAAGCTGTCCAGGATCAGGTTTAGGACCCCCAACACCATCTGGCAGTGGTTTCAGCTCCTTTCAGCCCCTCTCTCTCAACTCCCACTCCATCACCTTTCCCATTTCTCTGAAATCCCCCTCCATCTGTTCATTCTTCTTCTGCCCACGTTCACCTTTCCTCCACATTCTCTGCTTAAACTGTACAAGACACTCTGATATCTCCTTTCATTAACCCCTTCTCATTTGAATTCTCTGATCTGCTCACCTTCTCCTTCATCTTCTCAATCTTCTTGACGGAGCTGCGGCGCACATGTTTCTCCTCGATCTTGATGCTGGTGAGGGAGTCGGGTGAGCGCGGGGTCTGCCTGTCCTCGTGTCGGACGTTGCGGCTCATCTGCTTCTCTTCTTGCTTCTCCGCATCCTTCAGCTTGCTCTCGGCGTTGATGCTGTCCATGTTGTACATGTGATAGGTCTTCATCACCTGTGCAGCGAGGAAGAGGAAATGTACGTTAAATGTGCATAAAGTTGTAGCATAGACGTAGGGCAAATGAATCATGCTCAGTGATGTATCCCAGCCTACATTTCATGGTGGGGCCAATTTGGAGTTTGAGGTATGGGCTAATTCACATGTCAGTATGGGCCCATTGACAAATCCATTCAGGGCCCATACCTCAAGTTCATTTTGATCCTACATTGAACACACCATGAAATGTAGGCTGGGATGTAGGTTTAAAAGTGATTAGTTGGATTTTGCAGATACATATGAAGGGAAAGCAAGTATAAATATTTGTTAGACTGCTTTTGCATCTGTGTCGTGATGGTTTGGATCCATAGGGATCCTTACAGGTGGTTATGCTCATGAAGGCAGCTTAAAAAGATAGATTACAGGCAAGAATCAGATTGAAATAGGAAGACATCTGAATTGGTGACCTCTCAGCTTTAACAGCACATAGTTATTCCCAACACAACCGACTCAAATAAAGTGCTACGAGGAAAACACAGAGCATAGATTTATTAAAGTAGGTGGACTGCAACCCATGCAGCACTTTGAAGGGGTCATATACAAATACAAATAAATGACTATTTATTCATATTTTATTAAATAAAATAAAAAACATAACAAATTGAAGATAAAATGATATGACCCCTATAATGAACAGTTAACATGTAAGTCCAAAGTGAGAATGAAAGATTCTTGGCTCTATCATCTGTTGCAAGGATTGAAAGATGCCACCAAGCTTGATAGCTAGTATTCAGCGGATGCTAAATTTAGGAATGGGATTGAAGGGAGGATCTCATTCCAAACTTCTCCTTTGAGAGGAATGTCAAAGAGTGACGCCATTCTTGTGCTTGCAATCGAACACTCTGCCAAGACCGGAGAGATGATACCAAGCCATCACTCCCCGTCTAAAAGAGAGAAAGTTAATGGACTCCATTTCCCTAAATTTTCACTGGCTTTCATGAGGGTGTCAGTCTTCATGATGGGCATAATACATTTAGTAAGCTCTTTGCAGTGTCATCATTAATAGGAAACACTTACAAGAGGAATTTGGCAAACATAGATGTGGGCGGATCTCAACGGCTTGCTCTTGTAAAGTGCAAAAAAGCGTCAGGCTCTTTTCCCATTCTTGAAGGAATAGTTCACCCAAAAATGTTCCACAGAGGAAAGAAAGTCATACGAGTTTGGAAAGACACGAGGGTGAGTAAATTATGACATAATTGAATTTTTGGGTGAACTACTGAACTAGCCACTGTTGAAAAAAGTGAAGAACCCCATTTCATCATGGTTTTCACTATTTTCAGCCCTATAAGGTTCCTCTTAGGTCCAAAAGGCTGAGATAATCATCATCAGCTTTTCCATTCATTCCTCCCTTTCTTCATATAAAGCACAGATGTCACTAAAAATGGTGCCAGGTTTATTTTCATCATCCTTAACTCTTTAATTAAAGGATCTGCTGACTTTTTATGGAGTATTGAAATGGGTTACAGTCATTTCCCAGGAGACCATGTGTGGATTTGTATGGGGGGGAATCCAGTCGCCATTCAAAGTAAGCCAATATCACGTGTTCTCCTCCTACCACATTTGAGCTCAGAACACCCCACCCTAAAAACCCCAAACTACTCCTTCCTCCCCCACAAAAATAAGGAATACAGAAATATGTGCAAAGGGCATTTCTAATTTAATTTCTTCTCTCAGTAAAAATAAAACCCTGAAATCATTAGGATTATTTAGCTGTGCCGCTAATTAAAGACATATATGTGTGGATCCCCCATGCAACACTGCACTTTGCATCAGAAAGCAGCCCTGATGCACTCGTCTATAACAACATTACTTCAAAATCAACTGAATCTTCCCTTAATTTTCCATGCACATCTGCTAATTTCAGCTCTGCCAGTGAACATGGGTCTCTGTGGTGGTACGGGTACTGTAAACTCTAAGTCTATAAAACAGTAATTTACTGGCACAGAGGGTTAAAACAAAGGTTAACTGCCATGAAAGTTTTTTTTTTGTGCTAGAATGTAAACACTGAAAAAGTTAATTAAACTATTTATTTATATTAAATATATTATAATATGATATAAATAATTAAGTGGTAACTTATTAAGACTAAATATACAAGTATACTACTTGATGGTTGAGGAGTATAAAACATACAGCATAGCTGGTATATCATAAAATCCTCAAGGATTACAGTCAGTTAAGGGTGAGACTGGATTCCAGACTTCTGACCCACAACTGTTGCTGTTCATTACCGTCTTGAGAGCATCATCACCATTTGGAGAGCTCTCATACTTGCAGTGCTTCTCTTTGGCACTGCAAAAGCAATAGATCTGCTTTAGAGTCTCAGGTAGGCTGCAAGCAGTCAACCCACGTGCCAGCAGATTATTCATTGCTGGCTGACACACTATAATTACTATCATTCACTACTTGTTCATGTCCTTCTGTCTTACTAATGAATTACAGTGACTATCTGGAAAAACATTATTTTGTTCACATGCACACAAACATCCATTTCAAGGCATTAAAACATTAAGAGGCGATTAAATTGTTCCTTCTAGGCCCCTTCAAAAACTACAAATTGGACAACAACCACACACAGGGGGTACACAGTGACTAAAAGCTATCAAAATGTTTTCAACAAGAAGAAAAAGTAACTATAGCCAACCCCTTGCCTCAAAAACACTGATTGGAATACAACCACAAGAGACCAAAATAAGCACTTGACTGAAGCAGAGACTTAATGCCTCATAACTGCAGCAGGCTGATAGAAACAACCAGAGATATTGAGAGAGAGAGCGACAAGGAGGACATAATGTACGTCTCTGTTTGAAAGTGATACAAACAGAAAATGGAACATGGTAATGCTACAGAAAGATGATCGTCTCAGACTGAAATTACGCTCAACTAAGCTCTGTTTGTATCTTACCGTGTACAACTCGTTGAGGACCTTCATCAAATCTTCCTGCAGCTGGAGGCCCACCTCTTTACTCTGTAAGAGAAGAAAAAAACATTAGTAAAAGACAAATAGAGGGAGATAATGGTGCAGATCATGATTAACAGTAGTGCCCTGTTCTCTATTACAACTGGCTATCCTTCTTGGGCCTTGAGCCTCGAGGCTGTCACTGTTAGACGGACCGATGAGACGCCTATCTGCCCTCTCAGTAATGGAGGTCAGCACCAGCTTACCCCAAACACATCTAGTTCAATACAGTCCTGCCCAACCCGTCAGATTATACAGGACCACTGCACACAGGGCCATATTAATCTTATGAGCAAATGGGAACATCCAAAGCCTCTTTTTCTAGTTGAATATCACGTTTTTATTTGAATTACATCATATTATGGATTTAAAATGGGTTGCAAACACCAATGTACATTGTCTTTAAAAGTTGTAATCATTTTCTCACCCTCAAGTTGTTCCAAACCAGTATGATTTTCTTTGACAAAAAAAAGAAAAGATTTTCATTTTTGTCCATACAATGAAAGTCAGTGGGGTCCAATGTCGTGTTGAATCCCATTGACTTTTATTTTATGGATGAAACCATTCTTCAAAATATTATCTTTTGTATCCCACAGAAGAATTAAAGTCACATAGGTTTCGTAACAACATGCGTATGAGTAAATGATTATTTTATTTTTGGGTGAACTATCCCTGTAAGTTCAAAGTGTCACTACTTACAGTTACAGTAGTTCCTCCCACTTGTGCACTTGCATCTAAATGTTATACTGCTGTTAAGTGTACAGACAATGCAAAAGCATTTAATTTCAGTTAAATGTCAATCAATTTACATTAATCGTGAATTTGGTGAGACTTCCTCTCAGAGACTGTAGAATAAAGAGGCCTGGTAAACTCTATGTGAGATGGAAATGGTGGTTTGCCGTTCTGGTGGTTGCTGTGTCTTGTAAGAGAAAGTTAGGAAACGAAGGCACAGCATGACATGAAAATGAAGTGCTTGCAAGTTCAAGTCCAAACTTCAATCGCTGTGGGCTGATAACTCGAAAGCCGGCCAAGAAGATGTCTAGCATTTGAGGGCTCTTACTCAGTTACTCCTTCCCTTTTCCCTACATTGACAATTTTGTGGGATTTTCCTGTTTTTGAAGGTCTGAACGAGAGTTTATGGGTGTTTTTGGACAGATGTCAATCAACCTTTGAGGATGAGAAGTGGTAGAAATGATGGAAGAGAAAGGAAATATGTGACTGAAAGGAGATGAAGTGTGTGCATGGTCATAAAAGACAGAAGGGGGAAGTAAAGGGTGAAAGTGATTTGAGAAAGTATTCACAAACAGTCAATCTGTCATTTTTCACAAACAGTGATTGTGCAGTCACACAGCTCCTTCCTGTTGATGGACAGACTGGTGTTCATTTTAACCCTTTGAAAACTGAGATGGATGAGTAGGCTGTGGGGTGGCGTCCCGCTTTGGGTAGTCATTTATAATGAAGGTCTGATGTGTTGTATTTGGAGGCAGTGGACTGAGTAATGCGAATGCACAGGAACACCCAGATTCAGAGCAGTGAATGAAGTGACTCTGTGGAGATGCTCACCGCACCTCTCTAAGCATCTTTGAGGAAGTCTATCAAACGTAAAAATCAAATATTCAAATAATATATATTTAATAATAATTATTAAATATAAATAAATTAGTCATATATACTATAATTTATGTTTTATATTAACTTTATCTTATTATAGTGTTTTTATTATTACTATAACTATTTTATTATTTTATTTGTGGTAAAAGATGGCATTAAAAAAACCCCGCACTTTATTGTATTAGGCATAAAATGAGAAAATGATAAATCTAGATTTTTTTTGGCATGTGATGGCCCATGAGTAAAGCACATTTTGTTTAAAAGTTTGGGACAATATTTAATTGCCTTAGAATAAAAAAGTTAATATATTCGTCGATGGGGATCGAAGACAGAGGGAGAAAAAACTTTTTGCTAATCTTTTCTTAATATATTCACACGTACACATAATTAGCAACCATAATCTCAATGGGCAAACACACACAGACATACAAGCGGGTATCCGATTTATTCATAAATCCCAAAACAACACGTCCACTCAAGCCGTTGATGGCTGTTGTAATAACATAATTGGAAACAAACTCAGTGGAAAACAGTGGACTTCTCCAGTGAACAGACCTAAAAATAACTCCAAACAAACATAAAAATTCTTTATTTATGAGAATGTTGTCCCATTACATTTTCCTTTCATGTGTAAGTGTTTAAACTGAAGGTGTGGGAGACAGTTCAGAAGCATATGGTCTCCCCAGTTGACGTCTATAAGCTCATTTGTTCTTACAGACCTGCTGGGGGAAACACATGCATTGGGATTGCTGGCTCCTGTCTGCCCTGTTGGTTGTCAGATGACATCCCGTGGCACATGCCTATTCAGATCAGTTTAATAAGGAGCATTTGATGGATTTATTCAGTCTGCTCTTTCTATTAGGATTGTTGGGTCTAGGGCTAGGCTATACTCCTCTCCATTTTTCCTTACTCTCTCTTGCTCCGTTGCTCACAGACACACATAACACTTCCCCTCTAAGCAGCATAACACCGCTGTGGTGAAATGGATCTTCAGGAGTGCGGTCGGACCAGGCAGAGCTGCCTTCCTCCATCTGCTCGGAGACACACTCCAAAGACAACACACAAAAAGAACCCAAAAAATGGGAGTAAACTATTGATTTTCCATGAAGAGCTCTATAAATCTATTGGGCAACAGGGGAGAGACTCTGGGACGGGAGGACATGGATTTATGAGCCTTAATGACAGGATGCACTTGTTAAATGAAAAAGATCACACATCTGTCTGTAAGCCTGGCAGGAGATTGGTTTTGGTTCTGCACAAATCTGTCACAGAAACATCAATTCGGGGTGTTTGTGAGGGGATTGGTTTACTGGCACTCGACATCAGTCACAAGTCAAAGGATTGTTCCTATCAACAGCGCCTAGTGTACAGAAACACCAATATTCCACAGTTCAGTGACTTTTCCTAATAAAAAAAAATAACTCAACTTGAAGTAAATGACAACATATGAAATTAGGAAAAAAAATGATTGTCAGTAGATATCTGTTTTTAATAAATACATATATGCATTATACATATATGCATGTGTATTTTTGTCATAGTTTCTTTAGCAGTGCAATTTGTAATGGCAACACTAGTGGCACTAAATGAGTTTCCAAAGAACTTTACCAAACACTTCTATGCACCATTATTAAAATTCTGGCTGATACAGATAAGCCATTAATTATTTTCATGTTATGGTCGATAACCAATGGATGGTCAATATTAGAAGTCTACACACTTTTGTCTAAAAATGTATTAAAATGAAAACGATGGATGGATGGATGGATGGATGGATGGATGGATGGATGGATGGATGGATGGATGGATGGATGGATGGATGGATGGATGGATGGATGGATGGATGGATGGATGGATGGATGGATGGATGGATGGATGGATGGATGGATGGATGGATGGATGGATGGATGGATGGATGGATGGATGGATGGATGGATGGATGGATGGATGGATGGATGGATGGATGGATGGATGGATGGATGGATGGATGGATGGATGGATGGATGGATGGATGGATGGATGGATTTATTTTTAATGTTTAATATTACCATTATGGTACCGATATATATTGTGGATCTCCATTATTTGCCACCAGATTACTAATGGTAGAAAATGGTACAATCTATGTATACAATCTATCTATCTAGTTAATTAAATTAACTTTACCAATGACATATCACATTATATTATCGGAGCTAAAAGTAGTCAAATCAAATTGCGCTACGTTTCTGATCAGGCACTGAGGAAGAGGACAGGATTCATCCAAAACTTCACTGCCATACTTCTGTTACACTTCTCAGAGTGTTATCCTTTATTGTGTGTCTGCTCTTGTGGTTCAATAAAGTCGTAAAACTCCTCCGGACACGGCTCCCTTGACAGCATTTGCATTTAGAGTGCAGAATTTCTCCAGCATGTCACAGAGCTTTTAAGACAGGTGGGAAGTGTGCAGCACTAGGACGTAGGGTAAGTCGAATCGCACTTCAGCGATTCCCAGGAAGCCTCCAGAGAGAGGCCGGCTGGGAGCGTTCAATTAAAGACCTGTTATTCCTGCAGCATGGCGGGCCGGGTGAGCTAAACTACAGGAGAGAGAGAGATGAGATGAATGTTGATAGGGAGGCTCATCTCTCTCTCATGGGAACTGAGGAACAGACAGAGACAGCGGGGGAGAAAGAAGTGCTGATTGGGGTCTGAGAGACTCTTGCCGCAAGTTATATTGGGGGGGAAATTATTTTAAAAAAATGAAGTCTTTTCTCCCTCTTGATTTGAAATTTTTAGAAAGGCTTAGAGCGCAAATTTGTATTGAACCTTAAATCACACATAGTTGAGACCAAGAGGTCTTATCAAATGGACATCATTCAAAATTAGCTTCTCAACCCCTTCTGATAAAGTACCAAAATTCCCTGCTCAACTGATGGGCTGATAGGACATCTCTAAACTATGCTTGTTTTAAGGAGATTACCTGTGGAGGTTCCCTCATCTTCTAAACAAGGCTAGATTTGACCATAAACGACTCTGTGAAACGGATTCACCAGGACAACCAATGGAGACAGGAAATGTGTGGATCAGAAAGCATCTCTTTCACAGCTCTGGGTCTAGATAATGAACATTCTTACCTGTCTAACCAGTCTAGACAAGCCAAGAAGAATGAGACACCAAAGGCTGAAATGCTCTCTCACATCTATCAACTTCCCCTGACTGACAGGATACAGAATTTTAGCTTGAGATTTTAGACTATAATCATCTCAATATCCGTTTTAAGGAGCAGATCATCACATAAGAATCCACAGAAAATGGTTATGAACCATATGGTTCTAAAGCCCTAATATAAATGTCAATAAATATAAAATACATTCATACAACTGTTTGATGAATAAAAATGTTGCATGTAATACAGCATCTGTTATCTCTTCTCGAAGCTAGCATTAAATGCTCATGCTAATGCTAATTATGCACCCATTAATCCTACTCAGTGCACTCTTTTTAAAGGAGAAAAAAAAGTCAGTGAGGAGAAAGAGATTATTGATTGACCTGAAAGAGAAATAAAAAATGAAGCATCAAGCTCAGTGACCAACACAGTGGCTTTAATAGAGGAATCGACTGGTCTGTAAAGACAAATGTCACCTTTTTGAAGAGGCGTCCTGAGTCCTCGCTGATCTGGGCGAAGCGTGGGATGATGTTGTTGAGGTATAGATCACTGAGAGTGGCGTGGTCTCGACTCTCTCTCTTCACCTGAGTCAAGAGAAGGTTCCAGCAGTTGACTGGAGACAAGACATTCTGCTCTTTCCTGCAAAGAAAAAAAAAAACATATTTATTATCATTCATCATAAGAGGAGAGAGAGCAGCAAGATCAGCTGAGACAAGCTGTTATTAAATAATTAAAAATACATTTGATAAGGTGATTTATTATATTATGCAGTAGTTGCAAATATTTTCTCCGACAACAATTCAATTATGACACATAATCAAACGGCATCAAAGAAACCATAATTTAAACATAACCAAATGATTCAGGCAAATAAGATTCAAAATGTTTAATAAAATAACTAAATACTTCAGGCATGTCTTCTACACATTTTAATATTAAAATGACGACTTCTGTAAACATTGAGTGATGATGATAATGAAAAGCTGAATCGGTTTTAAATCAAAAACTGAAATGGTCCGATGCATCGTAAAAAATAAATAAAATAAAAATAATCAAACTTAGAAACAAAAGTTTTGCTCCAATAGTTTAACCCTCTGGGCTTCTTCGTATTATAGTCACACTTAGCTTCCTCTTTGTTCTATAATGTTTTCTGATTATTATTTAGAATTTTTGGAATTTTTTATGATATTTTGCATTAATTATATAATTTTTATGAGCTATTTTTTCCATTGGAATTAATATATTATTTTTTATTTTTTTTATTTTTTTTTATTTTTCAATAAATGCAACATTTCACATCAAAATAGAGTGCAGGCCTAAAAAAAAAAAAATTTCAACTGAGAAGAGCGCCATCTAGTGGCTTCAAAATGTATTAATTTGTGTCATGTCCTATAATCGCCTATAGGCGGCCTATAGCTTTTTTATTTATTTATTTGATTTATTCCCATTCGGAAAGAATTTTTTTTATTACTAAGCAACCACTGAATGGAACAACACAAATTATATATCATTTTAAAGCTTAGGATCTCAGCTTTTTAATGCATATAATTACATTTATTAACTCCTAACGAGTGCTGAGTAATCCCTCTAAAACCGAGTGTACTGCCAGCAGGCGCCACCTAGCTGCGAAAATATTCTTTACAATATTTTTAAAAAATCTTGCCTTGATTAACACAAAGTTGATGTCATTTGAAAGCTTAGAGTCTGAACTTTACAGTGAATGTATCCACTTTGAAAAACTCTTAAGTATTGCTGAGTTTTTTGCTGATAAATAGAATTTCTTTTTTTTTTCATAATCTATAAAATAATGTACTGCAATGTGTCAAAAACATCATACAGCTCATGAAACATTCTCAGATAATTGAAAATGGCACTTCATTTTTTACAGCATATTATTACAATTAAAATGAGCCCAAAATTAACATAATCTATTGCTTTTATGACAAGATATTCTTCATGAAGAAAAAATTGCCCATGAGGGGGTGTCAAAGACTGTACAAAAAGGCTATCTCTTTTCCAAATGCTGTAACTTTTGATTCCTTTATCCCCCAAAAAATTTTTATCCAGATACAGCTTACATGTAGGGGGACTTCACTAAAAAAGAATTTTCCTCCTACCTTATTTCCTTCCTGAGTTATTCCATGACAAATAAGAAAGATATGCAAAATCATAATAAAAATTATATATATATATTGTCTTTTATCCGCTGTTTCTTGGCAGGACAATGTCCAAATGTAATGTAATTTATATTTTCAAAAAATTTAAAAAGAGTTCTTTCAAACGATACCTACCTTTTGACTCTCCTTGCTATAGTTTTTGAGTTATTATGATTATATCATTTTTATATAGTTTGGGGCAAAATTTGCTGTTTCAGTCTTACCAGTTAATTTCTCTCTCTGTGTGTGTGTGTTTGTGTGTGTAGGTGTGTGTGTGTGTGTGTGGGGGGGGTGTCTTATTTGCACTCTTGATGTTCTAGAGTGTCACCCCTTCATTGCTGTACACTTTTTTTCAGCACAGTGGCTGATCTGTAGCTTGTACCACCAAAAGTTTCTCTGAGTTTTCCTATTTTTTCGTATTTCCCATTCATTTCCTATGTCGCCCGTTTTCGGGCGGGAGGAAGCTAAGTGTGACTTTTTTTTTTACGACCCTTTAACATATCAGAATCATCTCCTTGATTTTTTTGTGTGTTCATATAAGTAATAAAACAAAAGTCACCAAGTTTCACCCCTATCCGATGAAGCAAAAAAATTAAACAATTCGAAACGTTCAAGTTTTCGCCCGTTTTCGGGCGAAGAAGCCCAGAGGGTTAAATGAGAGATACTATTAAAATATCTATTGAAACCGCAGGAAACTGGAAACTTAATTGCCAAACATTTTTAATCATATATACTGCTCATTTGCATAAAGTTGCACTTGGGTCATTCAAACTGCCAAATGATTTTGAAAATGAATAACTACAGGTCACTTTGTCTGGTCATAGCCCTTGAGACTTACACATCATCATTATAGATAAATCTGGTCAAAAAACCCTGTGAACGTTCTCTAATCAGGAATGTGCCCTTGATGTTAAAGGTTACTCTAACACATGCAGTCCCGCTATGGTTAAGAAGGGTACATATGCGTATAGATCTGTCCTGATAAACCTGTTTGCCATCTGTGTGGAGGTAATTCGTGGACTAATACACCAAAGGATGTCATGTCAAAGAGGAATTCTGCTAAGCCCTGCGTTACTCCAGGCATATGCTGGAGGGATGGACCCAGCGGTCTGTTCATGCCAGAGGAGACAGCTGATGCTGATTGTCCCGTAGAAGCCCATGAGGTGGGGCCCGTTCCCTGCTGCCAAAATGCCTCTGAATGGGTGGGGCAAAACCTGCAGTTTCTTCAGACCAGACAGTATGAAGAGAGCGATGAAACGAGAAAGACTGCATCTAAAGAGCTCGCAGAAAGCATCCGGATGGCTGTTAATGTTTTACAGACTGTCTGTTTACAAAGGAACAGCTAACACATGACCTTGGTCCTGCTGTTAACTCGAGCGCTGAGCATCTGTGACAACTAAAACGATCTAACCCCCATTCATCACATCTACCCAAACAACCAGCAACTTTGTCCATCAGCATTATGCAACCGTGTAGATTTAAGGGCTAAACAACTTGTGACCTGCAAGGGCAAAAGTGTTGAGGCATTTTAGAAACACTGCATTTATAAAAACACTTCCTCGGGGTGGATTAAACAGATACTGTATAATGACACTATTACGACCGTTTAAAAGTTTGAGCTCAGATTTCATTTCATTTTTCTATAAGAAATTAAGACTTTTATTCAGCAAGGACACATTTTCAAAAGTGACAATAAAAGACACTTATAATGTAATAAAATATTCTTATTTTAAATAAATGCTATTCTTTTGGAATTTCTATTCATCAAAGAAACTTAAAAAATGTCTCACAATAATATTATCACAACTATTTTCATAATTGTTAATATTACGAAATGTTCCTTGTGCACCAAATCAGAATCATAAAATGATTTCAGAAGGATCATGTGACACTGAAGACTGGAGTAACGGCTGTTGAAAATCCTGTTGATTATAAATATATAAATGTTGTTTTAAATTATAATAATATTCCACAATATTAGTGTTTTCCTGTATTTTGGATAATACAATACAGTCTTAGGATATGCATTCTAATAATAAACACAGTCTTGGTGAGCATTAGACTTCAAAAACATTACAAAATCTAACCGACCCCAAACTAACAATATGTTATTTCCAAGTCCAAAATCATGGTAATACCAAGCTTTCCAGAAAAATTAAATAAAATCCACTTTTGTGCACAATATGCTCAAATGCAAAAATCATATTACATACAGTACACAGCTAGGCATCATCTGAACATGTTTAACAAAATACAAATTCATATTCATGTCATTAATACCTACATATTCTGGACTGAAACCAGGCACTACTGATGTCCTGAATTAGTCTGAGTCTGGATAATATGTAATGTACAGATGTATTAACACTTGTCTGACACAGTCTTCCTTGTTGAAGAACACGTTGGACTAATCATATCACTCGACGGGGACCCTGTCTCTCTGTACAGGACATTCCCTCTGGTTTGCCTGCCGACAAGACTTCAGGCAGACACTCCTCCCACTTAGTTCAAAGAAAAGGGAAATCAGCCAGCATTCAGAACTCAGCAGGGGGTTCTGCAGGGGTACATCGCAGCCTGTTCTCCAGCTCAACATCCATCAGTGTTGTGGAAAGGACTGGACACATCTCATCTCATATCATCCATGCCTATGCAAATTGTTTGATGATGGGATCAGAAAAAATGGTTGTCATCAGACAGCCAATGTATTTCTACAGGAGAGCTTTAGATTTCAGCTTAACATTAGCTCTGTTCAAAGTTCGTTATATATATATATATATATATATATATATATATATATATATATATATATATATATATAGGTCTAACATTTTGTTATTCATCAGAAAAAAATACACAATATATATTTAATTTTATATATATAAAATATAAAAAATATAATATTTTCAATAAAACCTTGTAATAGTGTCTGTTTTTACTCATTTGCAAGAATCAGCTAAATTATGATCATTCATTACTCTTGTTCAACATTTTCTACTTTGTGGGGGTCACAAAAACAAATGCAAACCGCTGCATAAGTCATTAGCTTAGCAACATGCTAACTTTATTGAAATACCACTGTGACCATTAATGAAGATTCTGCCCAAAATTCAGTCACTTAAAAGTTTTTATTTTGTTGAGATGGTGCTGAAGAAGAAGGTAGCTGACTGCAAAGGGAGCAGATAGAAGTGTAGCTTTAGCTTTAGAACAGACCTACTTATTAATAAAAAGCAGTACACGGGTAACAATTCAACTAAACAATTCTAGCTCAAAACATTTAGGTGTGCACAGTGCACACCACTCTCACCAATTACTTTTCACAAACTTTCCCAGACACCCTTTTCCCCCATCCAAACAACAGCGGTTAAGAACTGTAGCAGAAATAATTGCATTTGGATGTTTGGAGGCTACGGCTGAGGTAAAGAGTGGAATGAGATCTTGATGTTGCTCTGCCAACAATCACACAACATGTAGGTATAAAGCAACACTTGGGAAACGGACGAATGAAACTGGTTCGAGCATGCAGCAAAATGTGAAGCAAAAATTAAGGTCTTGCACAATAAGGGTTCAAAGAAGGTAAGTCCCTGATGGTAAACCACTGAGATGTGTGCCAAAATGTGGTGTGAAAACCTCCGGTAATTGACACACGATGAACACGAGAACACAAGAATGTACAAGCAAAACAAATCCTTAAATCTCTGCAGTTCTGAAATGTGTAAAAATGAAGAATACAGAACTAAAAACCAACAATCTGATGATTGTTCAATGACTGAAACCATTGACAGCCCTGAGAAACATCTTAAAATCTCCTAAACACACTAATTTACTTTTTCATATGCAAAGAAGCAAAACACATGCTTAACCACATAAGATGGAGTCCTAGGAGAAACACAATTCCTCTTGAGAAATGTACAAAAGGGATGTTGATGAGATTAGCATGGCCCCTTGGCTGATGGAAGGGGTTCTTAAATGGGCATTCAGACGAGGGAGCTCCGGGTCATTTCTGGAAGGCCATGAAAAAGCTGAGGTCACATGAGCGGAGGAATTGCCCAATTAACAGCAAGGTCATCGCAGACAGAGCCGGTCTTTCACCAAAGGAACACTTCGCAAAGCCATGAAGGACTAATTCCTAGGTGACATACACGAGGGACGTGAAATGGCAGCATGTAAAGAATTTTAAGTGATGAAGATTATGAAGGAATTCGTGACATTTGGAGTGATGGGAATTGACTGATGATATCAAACAGTCCTGAATGTATGCATGGACTATTAAAGACAATAATTGAAGGAAAAACATCGAAATAAATACAATAATACTAATAATAATTTTATATACACCGTTTTATATACTGTTCAAAAGTTTGAGGTCAGTAAGATTTTTTTAAAGAAAGCAATAATGCATTAAATTGATCAAAAGTGATAGTAAAGACACTTAGGTTATAAAATAATACAAAGCTTATTTCTAATTAATGTTCTTTTGAACATTCTATTAATCAAAGAACCCTGAAAAACAGTTATTTTTAAATTGGAATATTTCAGAATGTTAGTGTGTATTTTTTTAATCTACTGTAAAGTGTGAATAGTGTCTGATTCATTCACTCAGTCTCGTTTGGAAGGGACATGAGAAGGTGTTGAAGGGAATTCTTCACTCAGGTGAGAAGTGTTTTACAAGGCCTTGGCTTCTGTCAAGACATGACATTGGGAAGACATCAGTCAAGCTAGTCAGAATGGAGAGGAAATGAAACTTGCCCTGCATGCTTTCTCTTACCGTCACATTTATAAAGTTCAGGCAAACACACCAGACCAGACAGACTCACTTCCTCTAGTCAAACGAATCACGAGCTTCTCACAAATGGGCTGGGAGGAATCGTGACAATGGCTACTGCAGAACAGGCAACATTATGACACTTGTATATGGAAGTCTAATGTGGGCAAAATTCATTGGCAACCGCAATAACGAGTGTACAACTGATTCTCATTCCAAGCCCAATGAGTGGACTATATTAGTGGAGTAATGTGAGGAATAGTGAATAAGGATTTAGGGGTGGTTTCGGATAAATTCCTAGAAACATCCAGGCAAGTGTTTTGGATGTGTTCAGGAAGGTGGCCTTCCAGATGCAGGACTAGCCACCCCTAAGGGACTCTGGAAAAGCACAATAACACCGGTGGTTTCCATGACAATAGGAAGTGAGGTAACACTGTATGACAATGTTTTAAAAACTTTGAAGTGATGAAATCACAGTTATGTTGTCTTCTCGACCTCTTGAGGGGGAAGAGAAAAGTTAAGAACTGTTGGTAGTGTAATCTTGGATCAGCAGAGTAGACCATTAAGCATATGACACATCCCCGCTCATCTGTGGCACCAGTCTAACCACCACCCTTCTTATTTGTCATGAGTCCAGACGTTGTGGTCAGTTTCAGTTGCTTCTTTGTATTAACTCAGACCATTTGTAGAAAATCAGGCATGCTAGAAATTAGGTCAGTACCATGGCGTGTTATCATTCCAGACTGCGTGTTTCTTAACCATGCTTTCCTTTCATTGCCGAGCGACTCGTCACCGGGCCTCCCGCTGGCTTGCTGAACAAATGACGCACACTGTCATATCACACACAGAGGAGCCTTTTGACCCTTAACTGGTAAAACAGAAGGCACTGAGCTGAACTCTCCCTTTAAGAACACAAGCAGTATATCAGGGATCTCCAAACGATCCCCATAGATGCCCCTTAGTTTGTAGGTTAGGGCCTCACTGACAGCTACGTTCTTCTGGAGGAGTGGGCCGGAAAATACCTCACATTCCATCGTGGCATCATCGTCCCAGATGTTGCCTTCGCCTGTTAAACATGCAGATGTTGGAGCTGGGGACCCACAGAGGGCAGGGAATGGTATTTAGACTAAATGAGATCCCGAGCCGATTTGAAAATCTATCCCAGCGGGGGTCAATGGTATCAGGGCGACCATGAAGGGGTTATTGTAGACTTTGTGTAGCGAGGGAAATTCAGTGAGAGAGATGGTGTAATGCAGGCCCCAATGTGAAAGAAAAATGAGGAAGATACGAGGAAATCAGGAAACAAGCAAAAGAAATTATGTGAAAATTAGTTCTCAGAAATGCAAGCAAAAGAGAGAAAAACTGCATGATGCTTAAGAAAACAAAACTTAAAACATAAAACTGTATTATAAAACAAAGTATTTTCATTATTATTATTATTATTATTATTAGTTTATGTCCGTCCGTCCGTCCATCCATCCATAAAAATAATCATTAAATCATTTGTAATAATATATTATTGATTCTGAATCATTTTTGCATAAAAAAAATATAATTTTACTATAAATTTAGATAATATATAAAAAATATTAATGTATTATTAAACAATATATTATTAATGTTGTTGTTGTTGTTGAATAAAATATTATTTTTAATTAAAATGATAAAAAAATGATTATTGTTACTTATAGTTAAATTATTTCTTGATATTTTTCTTAAGAATTTTCCATAAAACTATTTGTTTATTTTTGATGAATTTGTTTTGTAGATAATGGTTTAAATAAAAAAGAATAAAAATGATTAATAAATATTATTTATTAGTATTTTGTAATTACTTACTTATTTCACTATTTTTTCTGTCGTTTCTGAATATTTTTTCCATTAAAATGTCTATATTGTAACATATATTGTTGTTAACCGAAAATGAAGAATATTGTGATATACATCCACCCCTCACACTACAGTATGTCTCCATTTGAAACTGAACCTCCCTCAGGATCTGAGGTACACCGGGGTCTCATCAGCTCCATGGCCTGATAGGGCACAGAGCTGTCACACGAAACCGCTCTCAAAAAACATGTGTGCTAACTATTGATCATTTCTAGTAGCTGTCAGAGAGCCGTATGTTGACTTTCCCAGACTTGAAGCCTCCAGCACTCCAAAACATTATATTGGGAGCTGAGGAGTCAAGTGAAAATACAAAGAGCAAAATAACGTGAAAGACAGAGAGTGAAAAAGGGAAGGAGCAAAGACAAGCACATGACAAGGTGGAAAATGAAAGAAACAATGAAAGAAAGAAAAAAGTTCAAGCACTGGATATCCCCCATGTCAAAACATTGCCAAGGGCAAAACCGCCAGAAAGAAACCTGTCGAGGTACACATAGCCCCCGGAAAACAACTCAAATCCAGTCCAACCTCTTACACAGCAAGCGCAAAAGGATGACAATATGTCACCAAAAAAATGGACTGTTGGGAGTTACAAAAGCATCTTGATAAATGTTAATGTAAGCAAATATATTGCTTTATAATGGTCAGGAAGTTTGTTGTAGACAAGGGAAAGACGCTATTGTTAGGTTCTGACCACAGAGATCCGTTTAGACAGTATATAACACTGATTAATAGGCTCTTCCGCAGCATATCCTGTGATAACGACTGCTGTGAGACTGCATCATTCTCATAGCTTGCTAGTTGGTATCGGGAAACCTCCATTCATTTAATGCCAAGTCTTCAGCATAATTGCCACTTGCCTTTCTACGCAACCGAGCTATAAAAACCCTGTTAAACCTGCTCAAAGTTAAGCTCTAAGTATGAAAATAATATCAAGGCCACTTAAAATACCGTTTTGTTTCACACAAAACAACAAAATTAGATTATAAGCTAATATTGTCAATCAGACACTATAATATAAACATTTATATCTGAAGTAAAAACATGAATGCTCCACTGTACTTGCTTTTCTTAACGTTACACCAGCTGTTTCTTCGTAATACGGCATAATAACTCTAACCACTACAGTATCAGGATCAAATATTGGTCACTGGAACAGAACCAAGGACTTTCAAGAAAATACTTGACTTTATTCCACGATCAAAATCCCCACTGCTATCTAATCAGAGATGTGAGACAAGCCTCTTATATAACAGCAGGGTCTTGTGAAAACCTCAAAAGACTTACTGTATTTACATGGTCTGAAGCTGGTTCATCATCATCCTGACAAACAAGGAGACTCTGTTTAAGCCTACACACTAAAATATGAGTGGTTACGGAAGATTTTAATGAATTTATCTTGAAAAAGCACAAAATAAAGTGTTGACTGAATATCACATGACCCTGGAGAGAGTTTACTCTAGAGTTGGGGTCCTCGAACTCGGACTCGAGTCCAATTCTGAATGAACTCGGACTTGTCTCGCACTCGGGTGAATTTGTGCTCGGACTTGACACGGACTCAGACATTTTAGACTCGATAAATTTTCCGAGTACAGTCGAGTCCAGGCACTGGAAGACACAATATTATAAAAAAACGAAACGAAACTCCTTGTGTTGTTTCGGTGTTGAGCATTGTAGCCAATCACAGACATGTATATTAAGCGCATGAAGGCGTTTTAGAGTCACCATGCGGAGAATTCGCTCAAAATATATGTTCAGAATCAGAATCATAAAAACATTGTTTCTATTTAGTACTGCCCTGAAAAAGCGTTTTCATATAACAGATGTTTAAAAGCCTAGTCCACAAGACAAAATACAAACACAAAATACAAGACACATTACATAGGCTTGATTTTTAATATTGTGTGTCATTAACTAAAGTATCCACAACTGTTTTGTTTTTGTTTTTTTGTAACTGTTGTTCATGAGTCCCTTGTTTGTCCCAAACCCAATGGTCTTCAGAAAAATCCTCCAGCTCCTGCACATTCTTTGCTTTTCCAGCATCTTCTGCATATTTGACTCCTTACTAGCAGTGACTGTATGATTTTTAGATCCATCTTTTCACACTGGGACTCATACAACTATTACAAACCCTGCAAACATTTAGTGATGCTCAAAAAGGACGCATCCGTTAAGAGCCAGGGGGTGTAAACTTTTGAACTGGATCATTTGTGTAAATTGTTCTTATTTTGTTTAAAAATTCATTAATTAATTTAGTCCTGCCCTTCAGAGGCTAAATAAGATATGTAAGGGTTAATGCCCGACGAGGTGTCCATTGTCAGGTATTAATGGACGACGGCGAGGCGTGAACCATCCGACGCGCAGCGAAGTCCATTAATACCTGACAATGGACACCTCGAAGGGCATTAACCCGCTTATAACATGGTCACTTGCCAAATAACACATTTTTAAAACATTAGTTTATATTTTAATTAGTTTTACAATCGAAATCTAAAGTTTTTACAAACAATAACTTGGTTTCCCTGGTTACGCCTGACGGTTTATTTAGCAACCGGAGATATTTATAGTCCGCTCGATTTATAGTCCGTATAGATACTTTGACTGCCTGTTGCTATGGTTACTCACAGCTGATGTAGCCAGCGCATTTATTAATTTCGAACGGTAAACAGTCAGTTTCACCAGAACTCTTTTACTAGGTGTCCTCTATCACTTTTTAATGGTCACCCTGCAGCCAATCAGAATCGAGTATTCACCCAGACCATGGTATAATAGCATGTAAAACAAAATAAGAAACATTTTAACATCACCATCAAAGGTTTGCTCCAAAGTTTACCCCTGGCTCTTAATGCATCGTGTTGCATTCTTGAGCATTACCTTGCAGAATCTGAAAGATGTCCACCATTTTTGTTTGACAAACAAACCAAACCAGTTAGTAAAGTCAATGGACTTGAACTTGAAAAATGGCGTGTATTGATTTCTTTTTGCAGTTCTGATGTTCATTCATGTTTAATTTGTGCTATAACTAGAAGAGATTATCAGTTCACGTACTGGGCCTACACATTAAAGCACCACCACAAAACAGTATTTATTGTTTGCATTTCATAAAAAGTACAAAATTTGAAAGCTGAGAATGTGTACCAAAAGTAGCCTGCTCTGTCTCGTCTGTTGACAATGCATTGTCAGTGTCCTCTTTGCTCCGCAATATATTTTTCACTGTGTGAGAGCATGTGGAGTGAGAGCGGAATGGCTTGTCGGACATAGCAACAGTAATTAAAAGGGGCGGGTCTTTGTGAAAGGACAATTTCAAATCATTTAAATCTTTGTGGACTCTGCCGGACTCGACTCGGACTCGGATGTTAAGGATTCGGACTCAAGTCCGACTCGGCCCTCTTTGGACTCGGACTTGGACTCGATTGTTAAGGACTTGGACTCGACTCAAGACTCGACAAAGGTGGACTCGAACCCAACACTAGTTTACTCAACAGTCTTGACTTTCACTGCAAACCAGCTCTTGTGTAATCAGAAGTGTGTGTGAGAGAGAGGAAAAAAAAGCCTGCATAAACATATTGAGTTCAAACTGCACACAGGTAATAACATGGATCACCAGACTATGATTTATCAGCAAAAACAACCTGAAGGAAACAAAGCCAAATGTTCTCTTACTTAAATTGAGGGTCCTTTGTGTAGCGCGTCTTGGCCAGGAACCTCTCGGCTAGTTTCTCTAGGTTGCGGGAGTAGTCCATCTCGATCTCTGCCTTCTTGCGGAAGAAGTCCTGCAGGTCCTGCAGGAGTTGCACACGGATCTCACATTGCTGGTCCAAACACTTAAGCTGCTCCACCAACTGGGCTCGGATCTCTGCCAATCAGAGAAGAAGAAAAAGAAGATGCAGAGTTATTGCAGTACTTCACACTCTGGTTGTGCATAAAGGTGCTTAGTATTATTTGTTAATTCTGTAAAAATGATGAAAATTGCATTCTCTCTAAATTGTTTTCCATGTTCACCCAGGCTGGATTTATTTAAACAGTAATATTGTGAAATAGTTTTATAATTTACAATAACTGTAACTGTATTAAAAGTAATTTAATCCCGTGATGGCAAAGCTGGATTTTCCGCAGTCATTACTTCAGTGTCACATTATTCTTCAGGAATCATTCTAATATGCTGATTTTTGGTGCTCGAGTCAAGAAAACTGTTGTGCAGCTTAATATTTTTGTTACATCTTTTCAGGATACTCCTTTACTGTCACTTTTGATCAATTGCCGAATAAAGTATACATTTCTTTTAAAAATATTACTGACCCCAGGCTTTTGAATGGTATTGTATACAAGCTCAAATATTTGCAAACAGTGTCAAAAATTAACTTTCAGCATGGACCCTACCCTACGCGATCATCAGATGCGTCTTTTTCCTAAGAGGAAATTTGGCAATTATAAATTAATCTAGGATGCCTCAAGTTGTTTAGTTTTTCTTTAAAACTCCATGTGGAAACACATGTGGAATATTCCTCGCATTAAGCCACCAAAATGATACTCAACAATTCATGAACAAAATCGTCTTTTTGCTGTAATTTACTTAATCTTTGTAATCGAGAACATGCATTTCTTTATAAAATGCACACACAAAAAAAGGAAACTCACCCTCTATGGACGCAAGTTCATTTTGGATACTCTGAAAATGTTGCAGATGCTTGTTTTTTTACCATAACTATGCGATGAAAACTCAATTGAAATGCAAAAAGCATGTGCATATTTCATCTGGGACTGCTTACTACATCATCTAAAACATGATCATACTCTGATTCAGGCAGAAAAAAAATCCTTCACCCACATTTCACAATCTAGTCTGTGCTGCTCTAACCTAGTTCCTCAAAACAAAGTTAAAAATAGCTGGCGGAGAGACATTTAAACCTTCTATGCAAAAAAGCGAACTTTATAAAGAATAGGCTTTATGATCATCATTAAGTAAATTCTAAACTTTAACACTAAACCGCGTCTCAAGAGACTGGAGAATAATACATGGGATGAAGAGATCTCTTTACAGAGGTCCATCATATGCACACACACACACACACACACCTTCAGATAGTTTACCCAAGCTTATCACTTTTCATTTCCGTTGCCTCTCTCACTCTGTCTCTCTTTCTCCATGTCCAACATCCGCCGAGCACTCAAGCATGGCTCCAAATTAATTTACCCCGCTCAATCCCGACAGCCTAATGAAATATTGAATTATGATGTTTACGTGAGCTCTTGGGAACTCTGGAACTATGGATACTTGTCCTGCATACCAAAGCTCCAATTAAAAAACCATAATGCCATTGCCCTCAGTTTAGTAGCAGGTTCTGCCATACAGCAGGTAAACTATTCAAAACAATGCAGAATCCTTTATCCGAACAGGGAAGACTATAAACTATCACCTTTATTTCATTGTTTACAGCTGCAGGATCACATTTCATTTACTGATGCCAAGTCTTGCGTCAGCTGTCAAACCAGTGTTTCGAGCGACAGGAAAACACACTGAAAAGGTCAGAGAATCAACAGTACCTTTGCATTTCCTGCTGTAGAGAAATCGGATGACTTTTGCCTCCATACGTTCTAAATTTTCCAGCCCGACGAAGAGAGGAGAACAGCGGGGTGTGACAGTCCCGGGGCTATGATACCCAACTGTCCCGACTCTATTGTGCTTTTGCGCTGAGAGCACACTTTCACTCTGACATCACACAGAAGTGGGATTTCCACAGTCTCTGTGTCTCAGTCAAGTCAAACACAACAATGTTCAACACAGTTCGACAAAGTGGGCTTTTCCCACTTCTCATTGTGATGATTTTTACATGACTATATCACAAGACAGCCCTTAAGCCCTAATCTGACGTGCCAACATGTGTCAATACCACTGACACGTGTAATTTTCTGCCCTCTGTATAATTTAAGATGATGTGAAATGAGTCAGTGGCACATTGTAATGCCTCGGCTCTCAAAAGGAGCCCTGTAATTTAAGCAAGAGCCAAACACGCACAGACAAAACATGGTCAATAAACCAGTCAGGCCATCATGGGTTTAATATTTCAATTATGAGCTCATTGTAGACACAATAACCAAGGGTTTTCTAAATACTGTTTCAGCAATCATAGGATTATATCACAATTATTTTACATTTTCTATTGATCATGGTAGCACTAACTCATCAACTGATTACCAAATATGGAGAAAAGATAACTAGCATTTATCTACACATGTAGTGCAGACAAGCACATTTTTGGCATTTTAAAAAGTTGATTTAAGTGTCTAGATCACACTGGTGGAGTGATACTGATGTTCTTGTGCCTGTATATGTGTTTATTCATGTCTATGTGTAAACCAAACCCTCTTAACTGTCAAGGCTTTCAGCCCTTATAGGTGACTGGTTAGGTGAATGGCATGAAGCCAACAGGGCTGTGTCGGGCTAGGGAAAGAAACCAAGGAATAGATCTAATGACAGCACATTAAGCAAGACTCCACTGGAAAAGTCAAACAGTAATATAAAAGTATAATCTGAACTGTTTGTGCTAAATGCAACACAAGCTAGAACAAGCACCACGACTAATTAACTAAGGATCAGTTGAAGTGATATACACTCCTCTTTGTATAGAGATTTAGGAAGAGCAGTAAACGCCATCCTCACTGTCATCAACAGCAGGAAGAGTATAATCTAACCACACTCATAGGGAAACTCAAGTCAGATGTTCTACATTTGTCTCTGGGGCTCATAAAATGTTTCCTAAGTCTGAGAAACACTGCTACCATTTCTCTGGCCATCCTGCTTTCCTGCATCTATACTAGAAAAACCTTTCAAATGCCCGGAGTGAAAAGAACAAACATATACTCAGTAACAGAAATCCTTGAAAAGCTAAAAATATTATACTCAAAAACTCTCTTTAGCTCCATATCCACCTCCCACAGGCTGACTGAACTCTTTTTGTTGCACACTATAAATTATTAATTAAAAGAAGAAAAAAGAAAACTTTCCAAGTACAGAATTTCCCTCAAGTCCTTGGGCCAGAAACACATTTAAAATATAATTTATATAGGCCTATAGGAACTTTTTCACTCTGAATCAACAAACAAGGACAACTGACCTTGATTCAAATGACCTGTTTGCTTGAGAAGTTAGGTGAGCATGTCATAAACATTAAAAGAGACACAAAAGATTAAACGATCTAAGAGTAATCAGACAGCAATGACCCCTGCCCCCTTGAGTGAGCATTTGCTGAACAAGCATTATATAATGGTCTAATTTCATGGCTACATGGCAGTCCTTGCGAGACAGCTGTTGCACGCAGCAAAGCGCTGGCTGGGACCTTCATTATAAGACAGAACCAAACACAGTGTTGAATAATACCTGCTGGTCCCCGAACAACAATCATCACAGCTACCTGCTGAGATATCTGCTCAGTCAGGGTATTACACAGCCATGCATTATTGATTATACTGCCTCTAACTAATAGGAAGGGCGGGAGTGAGCAAAACAGACCGAAGCTGGCACTGGATAAAGGACTGAAAGATAATCTTGGGAAGACAAATACTGCATGTTGATGACATATGGGTCAATGAAAATAAGAAAGTGCAATAAAGAGGAGGAAAAAATCTTTAAAAAAAACAAATCTAGTTTAAAAAATATATATAATAATAATAAAAAAAAAATTCTAACATCATTCATTATTTTAGTGGGTTTTTTTTATATTTCGAGGAAATTTTTCGAAAATTTGTTCTATAAAAATCATGAATTAATTCACAAATGTCATTATGTTTTTGGAGAGTCACACCACATGACAATTATCTTGTCATAAAAGGTCAAAATATTAGGTTAAAAAAAAATTCTCTGTCATTTCCTGTTTTTTTAATTACTTTGCTTCAATTCCTTGAAAAATCTTTGCTCATCAAATTGGAATTATGAAAAGAATCGTAAAAATAACATTTTACATTTTTAAAATTTCATTTTTTGATATCAGGACAGTTGTACCACAGTCACATTTCTGAACTTATGCCACACAAAAAATATCAAAATGAATTTTAATTCAGAAATTAAAACATGTATATCACAGAAGAGATTATTCAAGTCACTGCATGCATAACTTAACATAACAGTTACAGATCTGGACAAAAGACAACATGTCACTGACCCATATATTATGAAAAATGCTATACAAATGATCTGAACTTCTAAGGACTACGACTTGATGTCCAGAGTAGCCATGCACATCAGGGGTCTGTAATCTAATGGTGCTGTCTCTTCAGGGCCAAATCAATCCTCCTCCCCTCCTCATCCCAGCTGTCACTTTGCTCATTTCCCTGAGAGCATCTCAGTCGGCTCCCCCTAAAAACCCCACCCCAAATCTGTCATATCTCATTACAAGCCCTGGCTAAGGGCTCCAAACTCCAGGCTTGTCGCCAGAGCTTTAAAAGCAAAGAGATAGAAATCACCAGGAGGTAGACGGCAAGACTGCTGTCCTCAAAAACAGAGGCCACGCTTGAAGTTCGTGAACGCTGGGGTGCCATGGTGACTAAGCAGACGAGATTAGTGTTTATAGTGCCACTCTGAAACCTCAAAGAGCTCAAGGACAACACTAACAGGGAGCATAAGAGGGGTTAAAAGTGTTGTGCATGTGAAACCTACACACAAACAGCCCAGGAAGTCTGTTGTTTTGCCATTAGTCATTCTCACACAGTTGGTAAGTAGATGTCTTAGGGATTCACCGGCAGGCAAACACTCTGACGCATTCAGAAAATCATAAATTAAAGACATCTAAGTACACACCTTCTCCTGTGCTCTCCCTTCCCGCAGTTCATATCACTGTAGAAAACAAATCCTTTTTTTTTTTTGGGATAGTTCATCCAAACTTTTAAAAGGTGTCATCATTTACTCGTTGATTATGTTTTTTTGTCCATACAATGAAAGTCAGTGGATTGTCAGCCATTCAACTTTCAATTGTATAGAATTTTTTTTTTTTAAATGTTTTCAAAATATCTTCTTTTGTGTTCTAAAAAAATTTATAATAATATTCACACAGGTTTGGAACAACATAAGGATGAGTAAACGATGACAGACTCTTCATTTTTGGATGTTTTTCCTGAAATGGAAAAAGAAATCACTTGGAAAGAAAATCAAACTGCATATGTAGAGTTTGATGTCATATCAGCCTTCTCTAACAAACCCCTAGGTGGATATTCCTTCGGAAAATATCGTAAAATACGGATTCCAAGAAAAGCATGTAGATCAAGCTCTAATGATGAAGAAATGTTAGGCACAAGAAGTTGTAATCTCACCCAAACTTTACAGATCATTGTCTCCTCATATGGGCTCTAAATATAGTGGCTTGAAGTATTTAGACTTAATCTACATTAAAATGTATTTTAAATTAATTAATTTTCATTTCATTAGATAGATCTTTTTGATATAAGTAAGCTAGGATTTGGCCAACAAATTATATTAGCATTTGTATCACAGCTGAGATGTGGGAAGATAGCAAGAAAGATACACACATTTGTGCGTTCGTGAAAAAGAGCATTGTGCAGCTCAGAGCTGTGCTATTGTCTCTGTAACTTTTATGGGATACAAGAAAAAAAAAGAAAAAAAAGACACAAATCTGAAAGGGACCAGTTGTTTCCAGGAGGCGGGTTGGATAGTGTATACTACTTGCGTCACTGAAGGCAGCTTGAAGGAAACCATCCATTCATCAGAGCAAACAGGAAGCAGAAGGGAGATGACAGGAAGTCACTTCGTGCAGCCGGCTATAAAGGAAGAGAGAACAAGGATCCAGCTCCACAATGCAAGAGGAATTGGTCTAAAACTCTTGGGAGAATGGGAAGAACAGCTGGCTGGGATCAGGCCCTGCACCTGAGCACCTGAGCTAAAGTTTGAGGCCAACTGAGCCCAAAACTACAGTGAACGTTGAGGAAAAGCACTTCCAGTCACATGCGGTAGAGTGCCTTGGGTCCCCATTTTGGTCCATCCATCATTTTATAACACATTTCAGCGGGGTGGACTCTATTAGTTCCAGACATGCCAAACCTAATCCTCAAATGAAAGATGCATTCTTCATTGAAGGAAGGAGAGAACAGGAAATGGGGGGATACAGTTTCAGGAGAAGTGGAGGGAATGATAAGAATTGAAAGAAGAAAAAAAATAGCCAACATTTTTTCTCCTAAAAATAAATAAATAAATCAGATTTTACCTGAGTTCACAATCTCTTCAAAGTTGAATGAAACAGAAGTTGTGCTAGTCTTTTCCTCCCTATTGTGACATATTTACGAGTAAATGGATTTTCCAAAAAGAAAAAAATGTAGGGCGGGAAATGATTTAGTTTATTGGGAATTGATTGGATTGTTGGATCGTTGTCATTAGCTATTGCTGTGATCTTGTGACAGGTTGTCTCGCACCATTAAACACATCTTTAGAGAAGAATTGTCGTTGCAAGAGAGGAGGAAGTTATTTTGATTAAATATTACAAGAGCATGTGCATTTAAAATAATAATAATAATAATAATAATAATAATGATGATGATGATGTGTATGAATAAATAATTTATACCATTAAAGGGCTGAATCAAAACCAATTGACTTATGAAAAAACATACAGCATGACCAGTGTGGTCTGATTCCAGAAATGACTCTTAAAAAAGGTAATTTCAACAGGAATCCAGACGATCAGGAATCTCTTGTGAGGGTGAAAGATTTCCTCCCGAGAATTTTGCAACGAGTTTAAGTCGGTCACACATTCTCCACACTGATCAATAGAAAGCTGCTTGGTTTGAAAGTGACTTGTAGGAACTGCGCTTCAAACAGTTACACTAGAGTTACACTATTGACAACAGATCATTTTGCTAATGTGAAAATGAACATTATAACTGAAATCAAAATCAAATCAAATTGAATCTTGTAAATCAAAACCAAATCAAAATAAGAAATCTGTAACAAAACCCATTCCTATCCACCAACTTCTGACTACCAACAGAAAGTATCATTGCGGCAGTGATGCAAACTAAAGCCTATTGATTTAAAGCCTTTATGTCCTACACCTACTTTCTGTTTCAATAGGAAATATATTAACAAAGGGGTAAAAAAAAAATAGCGCTTGTTAAGCCAATTCATGGGGTCTTTAAATACTTGAAGAGATAATGATTGGATACATCAGTGTGATGATGACACAAAATCAGGAAATAGAAAGAAAATTACTCTAGTCTGGTTAGCTTTGGGGCAGTCATGGCCTAGTGGTTAGGGAGTTGCACTGGTAACCCAAAGGTTGCTGGTTCGATTCCAGAGCCGGTGGGAAATGACTGAGGTGCCCTTGAGCAAGGCACCTAACCCCTAATCGCTCCCCGGGCGCCACACAAAGGCTGCCCGCTGCTCTGGGTGTGTGTATCCACGTTTGCAGTGTGTGTGTGTTAACTACTCACTACTCTGCTCCTAATGTGTGTGCATTAACTTGGATGGGTTAAATGCAGAGGTCAAATTCCAAGTATGGGTTACCATACTTGGCCGTCACGTGTCACTTTCACTTTCACTTTCACTTTTTTCAAATTAACAAATTCATTGACTGAATGCTACTTCTAGAGAAGTATGGGACCATTATATGCTTTCACTATACTGATGAAGGAGAGATTAATTTATGATTAGTTGCTTTGTGAGGACCATTTCAAGGATCTTGTTCCATGACTCTAATTGTGTGCAAGGAGACAGAATAAGTGGAAAAAGATAGAAAGGCACATGAATGACACCACATTGACACACCAGCACAGACTACACCAATGCACATCAGAATGAATAGATAAAAAAGGCCACGATTCCATTAGAGAGCAGCTGTCAGGACTAAATAAACATCTCCTTGGTGGAACAAAAGAAGGATGAAGTGTGTGATTGTGTGTACATGTGTGACATCAGGTTCAAAAATAAACTCAAGCTGACAGAACATTATCATAGCCTTCATTCTCCCCAATTTCCATAATCAAACCCGTAACTGTGGAAACCACGTTGTATATGAATGGTAAGGGATGGGAGATTGAAAATCAAAACCTCTGAACTCCCTTGATTATTCATTAAAACATTTAAAGGAGATAATTGCTTTATGATGGCGACCCATATTTCCTCCTCCCCGGCTAGCCTATTTCAGTGTGGATCAGGAAACACAGCGTGGGTTTTCCTTGAGGATAGACTATTGGGAAAAGGCTCCATCTACACAGCTGACGTTACTCCACAAGAGCCGATGGGGTGGAAAAACTGTTATCACCTACTCATCCGTACAAAACAAGGAGAGTTCACACATGCACACACATTTAACAGGATTTTGTCTCTTGAAAAACACCTTCAGAATAGGAATAATGAAAACCATAAACAAGATGGTGGACACAATGGATGCAGCATCTGTTCTGACAGTAAATTCAAACTAGCTAAGTTCCATGAGCAAAAGTGACATTGTACAAATACGATAGAGAGAAAATATTTTGATTCAGAACCTTCATACCTTCATGCACATTCTTTATTCATAATTTTGTAGAAGTAGAGTTAAACGACCCCCTGTCTTGCTCCGACCAAATAAATGATCTGAATGTAGCTGATCACTAACTCGTAAACACGAACTTTCCAGGAAGACTTGAAAGCACTCATCTCTATTCCTAATTAAATTCCCTGAACCTGGTAATCAAGATCTTTAGGAATACTATAAACTTAAAGGAAAGTGTGTTGGGGCAGGTTGGAGCTACACTCTGCAGGATAGTGGCCCTCCAGGAGCAGGATTGGACACAACATATCAAACTCCATAAAATTGCTCCATTGTGTAACAACCATTAGGTTGTTATGCACTGATGATCTTTACTTCCTGATCATGTTAACTTCTGCAAACCAAATTTATGGGTAAATGAGTTGAGCTTGAGAACCAGAACAGTCCAATTTGTGATCTAGAAGAAATTATTTACTGAAAAGATCCAACTCAAAGGAATGATTAACTCAGCAATCCGACATTGCTATTACTCCAATTAAATATGCTAGTTGTATGGTACTTTTTTTCCTTTTAAAGCTTGACATCCCCATTCACTTTCACTGTATTGAAAATAACTTGACTTTCTACACATTTTCTCCTTTAGTGTTCCACTAGAGAAAGAAAGAAGTAATTAAGAAGTAAATAATGACATTTTCAGGTGAATTATCATTTTAAGCTGCCAGTTTGAAGAGTACCTAAAGAGATCAGTTCATCATTTGATGGCACAGGTTCAGGGCATTCCACAAAACCTCCATTGAAAACATCTGGGGGACAGAGGGTGGTTCTTCTAGCCCAGTAAGTTTTGTCAGGAATGGACCAAAGGGGAGTACGCCCAGCGGGGTGGAATTCCTCCCATAAAGCCCAGCTCTGTATTAGAACTATACTGGACAATACTGGGATGTTAACCTACATCAGGCTTCTACGGTCCATCCCAGAATCGCTCAGTAGGTCATGTTATACACTGTAAAAAGTGAACAGTTGGATCAACTTAAAAAAATTAAGTTGCTCATAAATTATCGTTTTTCATGATAAAACGTGATAATTTAAGTTGAGAAAACTTAATTTCTTTAGGTGTTACCAATTGAAGTAATTTTTTTAAGTTGATCCAACTGTTCACTTTTTACAATGTACTACATGAAGAAAGAGGAAGTGAGTGAGTGAAACAGACAAAAAAGAAGAACTTTGTTATCAAAACTAGCAGATTCCATTTCCTAGTCTAGTCTTGTTTACTGAGGCCTCAGGCCAGACTTGCTCTGGGCATGAGTGGAGGGGAAATTCTTTGGCTGTTAGAAAAACAGGAGTCAACCGTTACTCCAACTACAAGCCGGTGCAGAGCCAGGGACGATGCCTGCCTCAAACTTTCTCAAGGTTGAAATTCCTTCAGTCTAGCTGTCTTCATTCATGCAACATTGGCTTTTATGATCTAATGCCAGGGACTGTGGCTGAACTTCTCCAATTAGCAATTGGCACATGGTTTGGTTAACACTTTCAGCAGTTCATTTACAAACAGCGGCTGCTGAAGAACAAACTATTGAGCAGCCATCAGAGTCGTTGAACAGCTCATGTGCTCAACTGGCTCATTGAGACTGCTTTCAAAGTTAAAACCAACTTGAAATGGCATTTGCAATCCAATCCACTCAAACAAAGACAAAATAGTGAGCTTCTGGGACTATTGGATTAAGTGCTGTTGGAATTGATTAGAATGTAAAAGTGGGTGTTCCATCCTAAATGCAACTTGTATCCACATTAGATTGATCATAACGTGGAGGCTTTTGGTCAAGCTCATCCTCAGGTGTATTTTGGCCAATGCTTAAACTGCTTTTCAAAATCTATCATTATTTGCCATTATTGCTGCAACTTTGGTTACATTAATGTTGACCTTCACTAAAGTATTGCATTAACTACTGGTATACTTTTAGAAAGGATGCATAACTACAACAGCAGCAGAAAACAATGGAAAATAGGTGGAGCAAGATATCACATTCTGATTAAATAAAATGAAGAAATCTTTTTCTATATGGGATGAATAATAAATCTTGTTTCACACATAACTCTGATAAGTGTAATGCATTCTTCATGAATAAAAGGTTTTATTTCTTCTTTTTTTTAAAATCTGACTTAGACCCAAACTTTTTAACATTTAACATTCCTGTTATGAAATAGCCAAAGGAAGCATCATAGACTCCTGAACAAGCAGCAAAAACACTTAAAACCCATGTTTCAGTCAGGTTTGTGCATCTTTTAATTTGAGCATTTCTGTTGTGCCAACAGCCAAACAGGCTTTGAGATCACACAGCACAGCTAGATGAGTGGCATCAGCATACTGAACCACATTTTCTTACACAAGTTCTCATTAAATTCATTTTGCTATCTGTGACATCGCTGGAGGAGAAGCAGAGCCATTTAGATCAGCAGATGATGGGTTGCTTAGAGAACGAGAGGGGAGAAACGTGTGCCACTGAACACAAGATAAGATTTATATAAGATTTCTTTCCCTACTTGTATTTCAGAAGAATATTCATATTTAATGGAAAACATGAATGTGATGAATGTATTTGTAGTGTATGGGGATTTTTTTTTTATTTTTTTTATTTGATGGTAAAGAATGGGGACAAAAGAGATGATTCTCCAATAGACTGACACCAAAACCAAGGCAAAGCATTAACAAAGCAAACCGCAGAAAGAAATCAGCTCTTTAGCCTTAACCTGTAAAAAACTTGATTTCAAAGTCCTGGCCACAAATTCTGGCTCATTTCTTGATCTTGTACTACATGAAGCCTTAAATGGTTAGTTCACCAAAAAATTTAAATTCTGTCACCATTTACTGGAATGACATGAGACAAGGTGAGATTTTTTCATTTCATCATAGAATTTTCATTTACTGGTGAAATATCCCTTTAAAAAAGGTTTTATTTTTTACAGATTACCTGTGTTGTCAGAGAAAATTGTTAGTTCCTGTGACATATCTTCATTTCAGGATAGCTGGAAGAACTGGTGGTTGCATCAAAGTGTCTGGTTAACCGGTAAACTATGTCTTTTCCCCATTTCCAGCCTCTTCCATCCTACCTTTAAAACACTAATGTATTTTTCCTTCCCATTTAGAACAATTAGGGAGCTGAGATTCACATGTGAGCCCCGGCCATCTTCAATCACATCTTTAAAGGAAATGCTTCCATCCTTCCATCTCCCCCTGCCATGAGAATAAACGTTCAAATTTACCACTTCTGACAATCAACCAATGAGAAAACAGAATTTTCCTCTTAATTGAAACTGTATTTAATATTAAGACCGGAATACTAGTGAACTACATTTCTGACAGAATGTTTTATATAACTAAAGATAGAAGTGTTTTGCTTTTATAAAATATTTAAATATTAAAATCAAATATATGTTAAAAATAGATCAACAAACAAAAAAAAAAAATTGGTAGGAAACTGCAAAAATAGTGGTAGTATGGTGGTTTGCCAATCTGAACACAGCCTGACTGTTGCATACATGCATACAGAATTGCTCTTAAAGAGCAAACATGAGCTGTTGATCTGCTTTTGGTTGTAATAATGAGTTGACCTTCTGTCAGTCTTTAGGGCTTGTTTCACTGGTGCCACTTCCTTACCTCACCCAGCTTCACCAGCCCTCCCCAGACCCAATGCCATGAGCGGACACGGCCATCTGTGCTGCAGTCTGGTCCCCTGCTCCTTTCTCCAGTGTGCCATGTACTGCATCGCTCCGTCTAAAACCAACCAGCCATCTGGCAAGACAGATACCGTGGCCAGGAATTACGGGATGGCATACTGAGGCTTCCTCAAACTAATATACCATGGCCAGGTTAGCACTGAAAAGGTGCCGGAAAATCTAATAGTGAACTAATTAAAATCCTTAGAAAGTATCAGACTGTACAGAGGGGATTATTGCAGAGACGAGCATTGATATTACTGGGGGGTTGCTCATAAAGAGTGCTAAGGGGGTTTCACAGTTTGAATATGAATGTCTATAGACAAAAAATTAGTTTAAGAAGTGAGAGGGAAGAAAAGATGAAAAAGCTAATATTTGCCAAAAGAATTGGTTCAGCACTGACCTCAAAAGAGGGTGATAAATATATGCATGATATATAAATGAATTATATATTTAAATAGGCTAACTTCTGATCTAGGTTTGTCAGATTTACCGGTACTACTGGTACCAGTCGATACTTTAAACTTCGACCAGCATTTCTCCAGTACCGGTATTACAGAGTACCGGGTATTCAGTACCCGCTGATCGATGCTGCTTTTAAAAGCTCTCGTTCCTGTTTGTTTGAATGCCCTCTGAGCATCAAAGATTTCTATTTACAGCCTTTTTTTACAAGCTTTGAGCATTGTAGCCAATCACAATCATATCTGTTGAGCGTATGAAGGCAGTGGACTATCAGAGGTGCTAGTCAGTATGTTAGTCAAATTCCTCTTATCGCTGAAAACACACAAGTTTTTGTTTTGTTCAACATGAGCGGCACACTCGCGAATCTTTTCAATATATCCAACAGTGTAAACACGATGTAAATAAGAGATTCATGGCACAGTTAAGATGGTTTTCGCAAGTTAAAAAAAAATATATATACTTCTAGTTGCATTGAAAGCATAATTTTAGAGAAAAAGGACTTAATAAATAGAACTTAAAGGTCTGCTTTTTTATATTTTTACTTGAGCCAATAAGCAACTACACAGCAAAGCTCTAAAAATTGCAATGCAATGCAACTGCATAGCAAAGCCCTGGCAATCACCCACAACACGCTAGCTTAAAGGTGGTGACTTTTGCATGTGCAAGCAAGCACCACTCCTATTTTCATCCAAAAATGTAAAAATCTAGTTGAACTTTATTCTCTATTGGCTAGGGGAATAAAAACAAACCCTCAGCCAATCTTTGTCTGCAATGACAGCTGCTTGAAGAGCTGAAATTTCACATACAGTGATTATCTGCAAGAAAAAGTTTCTCTGTGAGAATAATGGACAGATTGCTCTATTGAACCCCTCAGCAGTACAGGCAACATCTCTCAAGTACTCAGGTAAGACGCTAACAGATTGAAGCATGAAAAAAGACAGTGATCTGGAGGAAAAACACAAGGTTTACACACAAAACAGCATTGGGCAGCCACACAGTTCTCACTCCCACCTTCAGGCAACCCAGTGCAAACACTTCACACACACACATTTGCAAAACTCCACCAGGAGGCTCGATGAACTTAGACACCGTCACAGTCTGTGTTTCAAATGACTAACGCATAATAATCAGCTTTGCTGCCAGTCCAGGGATTTTGGAGGGGGCGCATTAATCCAGCAAGCTTTGACAGGAAGTTTCTGGTGCTAAAAATAACAATTCAAATTTGTTTTTCTAAGTGTAACTTAGAAAAAAATTCTCAGTGTGAAATGGGTAATTGGACTAAGGTTCCTTCATGGATATTTTTCAGAAAGAAATGGCTTTGCACTTGTGTTATGCAGTAAAAAATAAAGCAAGGCTTTACGCTTGACTTCGACAAACAGTGGGTGGCACATCCACAATAAATAATGAATACACAAGGCTGAGGATTTTCAGGGTGCACTGTCACTTACAGAGAGAACTGAGCCAGCAAACAAATCTGCTGCCGGCAAAATTGAACACAGCTGTCAGCTGATGTTCAGATGCATAACATATAGATACAAAACGCATATGCGCGTACTGTGAGGCTGTCAACATACTTTAATCTACATTCATTTTATGGTCTGGGTTTTTTAAAACTGAACCTCTAGAACTGCAGTAGGTGAGTAGCCAGGAAACGTTCATGATACTTTTGTTGTATTTCTCAATTCGGCTGCAAATGGGAAAAATGAACAGAGAGAAATGAAGAAAAGAAGGCAAAGGATTGATACAGGATGGGCACATCTTGCTCTTCTCAACAGACAGCCGACCTCATTAAGCCCTGTGTGGGTGTCACTTCCTACAGAGGACCTGAAGAGTATGTTCGGCGTATGCCTGCATCATTCTGAGTAAAAAAAGAGACAATATCACCAAACTAACCAATTATAATGTCACATCTCCAGTCACCCACCTTGAAACATTAGTCTTTGCATTGGAAATAAGAACATGGTAAAGTTGGCTCAAACATCACAAACGTGTTCTGGCCGATACCAATAAGGCAACATTTATTTTCATGTTCTACTGTATATTCGTATATATTTTTTGCATCCCTAGGTGGAACCACATGTGTTAAGTATTCAAGAGTGGCATACATTGACATTCTACAGTTCCATGTTCGCATGCATCAGATTTTCAGACGGTAAAAGAAAGAAGAGAGCGATATAGATCGGAGAGCATGGATAAATAAATGAGTGTGGAGACAGGGTGCAGGGGCACGAGGGGAGCTTATCAGAATGTCACATTCCCATGCTGGAGATAACAGCTGGCACTGGAGCCGCTTCGTACCACCAGTGTGGGGTGGGACACTGATACCATCACCTGTCCTCCCATCATAAAGATCTACACAACAATATCATCAGAACAGAAAGTGAGTGAGAAAGAGAAAGCAAGAGAGGTATAACATTCTTTATACATAATAATAATAATACAAATTATTTTTTTTGTCTGTCTGTCTGTCTATATATATAATGTATATATATATATATATATATATATATATATATATATATATATATATATATATATATATATATATATATATATATATATATATGTATGTATAAGTATATACAGTATATTTAACAATGATTGAAGACAAGCATTAATTATTTTTGATAATAATATCAAACAGAAATAAACATCTAGCATACCTTCATCTGTCTCAAACAAAGACATTGTAGGGCTAAACTGCCATGAAAACATTTCACATGCACAGGCAAATTTCTCCATTCCTCCCATTCCACAAATCTCCTTTCAGATGTGATACTGATTAAAGATAAAATAGCCGCAAGGCTTTCATAAAGAAAACATCCTAAAACTCTCTATGGAACCACTTTAAAGTCTCTTTGAACAGGCCAACAATGCCTCTAAAATACATTAATTAATGATCAAAAACAACATTATAGAGCTTGATGTGTTAAATTTTCCATATTGTGGACAAACATGACATCATATATCTCCTCCACATGTCGTCTTCAAAATCAAACTTGAGCAAATGAACAAAACCAGGCATTGTGGCTGGTGACCACCTGCAGTCAGGCAGAGCTGATGTACTCACAGCTTTGGGATGATGTTTACGGGCGTATGAGGTAAGCTGACAGGCGGATCACCCCCTCCTCCCTCGGAGGAGACTATAGCACTGGCTGCTTAGAAAGCAGAAATGAGATTAGCGGGGCACAGAACGGCCTGGTGCCCATTGTCTGCCCATTGTATAGCTGCATTATCGCACCCACTCAGGGTGTTGACGGGCCCACGGTTAGCCGCCGTTCTGCTGACGTGTGCTGGGCCTTTGTGTGCCAGGTACGAGTCCAGAGATGGTGCGTCTCTTTTTCGTAATGAGCTAGCAGAGTTTAACAAACACAGATTAAGACATAATATATACTTCTATTGTTTTATATGAAGTGAATTGTAACTACTACAGATGAATACTAACCACCCAATAAAAATATTTTTACTTTATTTATGAATAATTGTACTTTTGAGGAAGTCCCTGCATGGAGGTTTTGTAAGATTTAGTTTTCTAAATATACTATATGTATATCTCACATTCTGCTTGTCAAGGTATAAATATACAAGTAAAGTTTATTATACAGATGGGGATATTGACATTCGGAGAATATGATAAGCCAATAATTATTTTCATGTTATACTTATAACCAATGAACTATAAATGGACGGACAGATAAATGAACAGACAGACAAATAGACAGACAGATAGACAGATAGACAAAGAGGCAGACTAATAAAATAAGATAAAATAAGATAAAATAAAATAAAATAAATAAAATAAAATAAAATAAAATAAAATAAAATAAAATAAAATAAAATAAAATAAAATAAAATAAAATAAAATAAAATAAAACTGGCCATTAAAAAAAGATATGGACCAATGTGGGTGATATTATTTCCATCCCTACTTTACAATACCTATCTCACTGCACTAAAACATTCAACACACTATGGAGGGTAAATACACTTTTCAATTTCAAAGGCATTTTGTGTTCTCACAAAAAAATCTCACATCTATTCCAAGATTCAGCAGCACACTTTGCTTACCCAGCAGTTTTTACCAGGGGCAGTAAAAAAAAAAAAGAACAACAAACAAATACGTAGGCTACTGGACCTGTCTGAAAGCTGATGATAAATCGAACCGTTCTCTATAATTTAAACTTGCAGGTACTCATGCGCTAGCAAACCCGCACACATCAGCGGTATGTGAACATCTTAATTGTGGCCACATTTGTGCATGCCAGAGGCTGGGTAATATGAAACTTTGTGGGTTTGGAGTGTTATTTCTCTAACCTGAAGTGTCACAATGCTGAGGAGGGCATTAGATGGTCTATCAGTCACGGTCGAAAAGCACATTAAGATTTCAAAGCACAATGTCGGCGTAATGATGATTTAGTAGCTGGGGCGAGAAGGCTTCAGATTCACACATCCTTTTAATGCTTCATAAATAAAGAGGTTATTAAATTACCGCTCTCCAAGCGGACACCACACACCCAGTAAAGCTGTGGCATGTACACTGAATTCCAGCAAGATGCTGTATTTGTATGAGGGAACAGTGTTGAATTGTGTCGGTGAACGGCGGTTTACCTGCGCTCAACACTTCATGGTATAGTATCCACAGAGACATTCCTTCCAGACCAAAGGAAACTGTTAGAAAAGTGCACACATTATATTGTGTGTGCTTACATGCACTAGAACACAGTCCTACTGTGCATTAACCGAGACTCACATCTGAGCAAACATAAGCCATGTGTCAACACAGAAGCAGATAGACAGCAGGGAAGAGAGAAAGCAAGATGTGAGATCAGTTTCATGGCTGATCTCATGATGGGAAGAGAGGCTGTGAAATGAATCAGGCATATTGCAAAAATCTTAGATACTACATGCATATGAGTGTCTCTTCAACTATGGGATTCAAAAAAAAAAAAAAAAAAACCTCATTAAACATTCATTTATTCTAGCATATTTTCGTCCTGTAAATCCTTTACAGTGTCATATCCACCCCTTCTCAAATAACGTGCTGTGTATAACAGTATGGAAATAATGTGATGGAAATTACATTGTAAACTTGGAGTAAAATACCCGACTCCAATATATTAAGTCTAATTTCATAGCTAGCATTTTATGTATCCTAAATACACAGTTACATACTATTTTTGTATAACTTGAACAAAATAGAATACTCACAAACCATATTTACCTTGATTTTCTCGTATTTTACTGACAATTTTGTCTCCTTGACAATCAAGTGGATACATTTTTTTGTATCTGTTGGTTGTGTGAGTGACAGTCAAACAATTTGTAAAAATTGATCATCTTGAAATAATTTTCAGACAATAAATATTGATATAAATATTAAATATAATAGAAAATATAATCAAATAAATTATATTTATCAAATACAATAATAAAAATTTAAAGATACATCATTAAAAATTTGAAAGGAATAAGGGTTTAAAAAAAAAAAAAAAGCTTCCAAAACAGTTTTAATCTGACTGGCATTTTACAAAAAGAGAAAACAGAAAAATCAAACAACATAAACGAGTGAAGTTGAAGAAACACTGATATATAGAGGACCACAATCGGAGTAATTCCTGAGACTCACTGAAAAGAATAGACAAGCAAAACTGTAGACAGTTTCAAGAAACATCTTAACAAAAGAACCTTCAAAATGTGCCAAGAGTAAAAATGAAAGCCCCGATTTCAATTTATTTCGCAGTGGCATGTCAGGTAGCATTGAGTATGTGAATGATTCTCCTTCAGTAGAACAAGGCCAGTGAGTGAGAGACAGCACTGCACCAAACAAACACCTGACTGCACAGTGCAGCCTGAAATACCATTTTTGAACATACCACAGACTAGTCTAAACATAACCAGCGAGAAAGCGTATCACTTGAGACTGCTTTTGTGTGATATTGATCTGATCCTGTCAAGAATAAGCGCACAATACAACACCCGAGCACCATCGAGGTGTGCAGCATATCAGCTGACAGCAGTTTTCCAAGACAAATGATAAAACCAGCATTACAAACACAAGTATCCTATTTATGACCTATGAGGACCAGCTGCTCATATGTCCAGCGGAGTGAGAAAAACATCAAGAGATCATAGTAATATCTGACAGATCCTAATCTGACGACCTTAACAATATCGTGGGCAGCATACAAGATGTCCAATACATTTATTACCCACAATCCAACCACAAACAGATTAACCAGCTCTGTGTCCAATCGATAAAAACTCACTTTGGCTTCTTGTTTGTTTTTAAGTGATCGCCAGTGAGCAGGGTAACCTGATAGCTAGTGGTCAATAAAACAGTCATTTCTGGTCTCTTAACCCAGGTGGTGCAAAACGCAATTTGATCTCAGGATGAGCTCTGAGACCCCATCGGCACAATCTGATATAATGATAAATGCACGAGGCCCGGGGCGCATCGACAAATACCAAACGATTGTGCCTGAGGTTTTCGTAAACAGACGTTCAGACTATAAACAATCTAATTTGCGTGGCATAAAGATGTCAGAGGGAATTGATAAAAAAATAAGTTATAATAACATTCACGGATGTGTCAAAAGTATTTTGTGTCACAAATTATAAGTTAAGTAGCTGTGGCAGTAGCTCTGTGGATCGAGCAGAGAACGTTGTCGAGGTCTGGCCTTCCGTGTCATAACTCATTCAGAATGGAGCGGCATTTCCTCGGCTCAGACAAGGCCAACATTATAACTCCTGTAAAACTTCAAACCCCCTTCCTGCCTTCACACACAGACCTGCATTGTGCTAGCGGGCCGGGCCTGGAGTGGAGCGGCCATTCTGAAGTGCCCGAACTGCCAAGAACATGTGGAGCCTTTTCAGCAACTGCCATTCTATTCCCTGACCCAGGGAGTTTTAGAGCCGCTGACTTGCCAAAATCCTCAGCAAAACATTTGCTTTTGAATAATCAAAATCCAGAGACGACATTCCAGAGCTGCGGTGCTCTCCTGTGAAGATTTAGGGCAGGTACTTCAAACCAGTTGAACCAGTGTACCGTTTCTCATCTTAATAAGGTTTACGGATGTTTGCTTCCTGCAGCTTATTAAAATCAAATTCATATCCCTGGTGATGCGGGATGGGAATAGTAAGAGGTTTGACGATTCTAGTACAGATTCAACTGAACGATTCTACTACTTAATTATTGATTCTTCTAGCACTTTTAAATGAACCTCTTCAATTGATTCATTGAGGGATTGAGTCATTACACCAAAGAAAATAAAAAATAAAAATACAGAATTAGTAAATAAATAAATACATTTGGTCAAATGAAAGTATTACCGATTCACTCGGTCAGATATCATGAGATATTTGCCATTGCTATTTTTTAACAAAATATATAACAATAATGTATGTTTTATATTTTTGTTATACATTTTTTTTTTTCACATCATATCAGGTTTATACTTCAGACAGTACTCAACTCATAAAAATGATTAGTTTCCTGCATTAAAAAAAGAAAGAAAAGAAAACCGAATGAGAATCAGTTCTCCGTGCCCCACCCTTTGCACATCACACTAGCAACCAACATGAAGTGCTTGTGGTGATAGAACTAAATAATCAGGTTTTTATAGAGAGGAAAACTTATCTCCCACAATCTCATTAGATGAGTAGCGCTGACATGATGTTATACAGCCTCATCTACACTCGAGAACAGAGGGGGGGGGGGGGGGGGCATGAAAGAAAGAGCTGAATCAGAATTAGTTGTTCCAATGACTGCAATCTCTTAATCACCCAGCAGCTTCCTCTCTCCATTGCCCTTCACTCTTGGGTGGTATAACTCATCCCAGCAGCCTGCAGCGTGTGAGAGTGATTTAGCCACTCGACTGGGAAACAGCAACGTGTCGCTGTAATGACTTGGAGAGCGGCGGGTTTTTCAGGGATGGGCGGCGGCCGCGACACCGCATGCAAGGTGAAATACGACAGCCATTTAGAGATGGAGGAAAGCCTGCAATCACCAGGAGAAATGGTGCGCTGGGAAACCACACAGCTCCACCGCAAACATGGAGGATGCTGCAACTGCAATGGTCACAGACTGTTTGTTTGTTAACACAACAAAGAGACCATAAAAGGATCCAAGGTATATGCCCTGGTAAATTATATAGTTGAAAAAGGCCACAGGGAAAAACTACCCCTGACTTGTTGGTAATTATAAGCCTGTGACCTGTTCATGTAAGATGGATTGTGGGTTTTTCACAATGCCACTTTACACAAGGTGATGCTTGCCCTCACCTTCTGCCGCAAATGCACAAACACACAGGAAGTAGGCCAATGCAGACTGAAGGAGAGCAAGGGAGGGGGGCTTATAACACCTCAGCAGAAATACACTCTGCCATACTGAATAATTCCTCTGCAAAGCAAAACACCTCCTGGAAAAGAAGAATGATTGCTCTAAATCTTTTAAAATCATTTTTAACCAAAGTGTAAATATTTTGTGGCTGCTGCATTTCCAATATTAGGGGTGAAAGTGTTTGTTTAATTAGCATATATTATATTATATTATTATAAAAACACATTGAGTAAAGCAGCAGTAAGTTGCTCCAATGGTTTTGCAAGCTTTCAAAACATTAAGAAATAAAAAAAGGCATGCAGACCATTAGATCCCACAAAAAAAAAAGACAAGAAGACTTTTATCTTCAGATCAAATAGTTTAAGCTGCTTTATTCATTGATATTTTACTGTTGCAGAAAAAAAACCTGGACAATTACAAAAAGCATACTTCTACAGCGTTTTGTGAGAATTTGTCAGAAGCGACATCTATTTTAGATCTTGACCTGTTTTTTTAATCATGCATGAAAGGCATGCTGATGTATGGCTTGCCATGCAAGTTCTGCAATCCTTTGCAAATGGTTTTATACACTTCTAAGATCTACTGCAATTCCTATCATCACAAGCTTCTTTTTTTCTTGCTTGCTGGGGAATGTCTGGTGCTGTTCTAGTTCCTGCAGCCCCCAGGCACAAAAAGCTGCAATGCAGGAGGGAGCAATCAGGACACATTGTTCTAGAAAACACACCGCCTGTTCCTGTGAGTTTAATGAATTGGACGGCACCATAAGGTGACTGCAGGTGCTCTATAACACCATGATGTTTAAAGAGAGATGCCAGATTTCATGTTGCAACAACACAGATGCACACAGAGGCCATCATATATGCATTATCGCTGAGCAAACCTTGCAATTTCTTAGTGCAAGAATCAGGCAAATAACCATTTGCAAAAATGAAAGATGTCAGCTGTAGTTCAAGCACACTGAGCGGTTTGAGGAGAAATTAAATTCCCCTTGGGTTTAATCAGGGGTGGGTCGGCTATGTGCTAGAGAAAACTGAACAGCCATTTGTGCCTGCAGCAGGAGACATGATTATATTTGACAGACTGAGAGAATCAATCTGGCAATAACACAGATGATGAGAACCACACTGACATCTGTATGCACAGACCACTTCCTAATGGAACTCAGAGCTTAAGACTGTGATTAAAGTGTTCAAAAGCGGCAAAACATTTTAAATGTCAATTTTATGTGAAATGTCAAATCTAGTCAGGGAAGCTTTGTGTGAGTCCATGTAAATTTTTGTCAGATGCCATCTCTTTAGAGTTTTTACCAATGTTTCCTACACGTGAACAAATGACTCAGAGAAAAAGTTTCACGAAAGCAGTCAGTGAATCGCTAAGTCATTACATCCGGGTCGCAACTGCTCACAGCTCCTTCACTGAACCAAACTAAGTTAATGACTATATTGTAAATCACTCAGAGCCACAGTTCACAGTTGACTATCTCACTGAAGATTTTTTTTTTATAATAATGATATAAAACAAAACCTTCACATTTTGCTAACATATTATTGGTCAGCCAATTAATAAACTTCCAGGTCTAGTAATCAACATTGTTGTTGTTAGGGTTCCGGGGTGATGAAGTAGGAGATGAACACGAAGGAGATCAATTACGAGGTTTTAATTCTCAATTACAACAGATATACAAAAACAGGAAGCGTGTGCTCAGAACAAGACTACCTAACATTTAAACATTAACATTGACCGACAACTGAAAGGTGAAAGACAGGAACTTAAATACACAGAAGATAACGAGTGATGACAGGTGACGGTGATGATGAACAAAGACTAATTAACTAAACACAGGTGACAGAACTGAACTACTGATGATGATAATCAGGTGCAGGTGAAGATGACTAAACAGACCGGGAAAAACAGGACTAAACCAAAATCAACAGAAGATAGGGGAAAAAGATAACAGAAACACTGAAAACACTATAACAGAACTCAAACCTATAACAGTTGTAGACTTGCATGGCAAAATTGTACTTAATTCAACTAGAAAAACATCCTAGCTTATATATGCTAACTTAAATTACCATAGTCTACATAATAAAAATCCCTTCATCACAGCACACAGCAGTGGCTGTTGATAGAACCTAAAAGTAAAAAGCTATGAACTGAAATGCTTCTGAACAACCATCTTTAATCAAGCAATTCTGTAAAAGTTATTTGGCCATTAGTCTTTTTTTTTTCAAGTGCAAGATCGTCCTTCAACGATGAGGAGAAAGTTCCATTAAAACACTGGGGCATTTGGCACTGCATAACACTGCATAATATCAACATGTAGCCTATAATCGGATTTACATGCTAAATGCTAAATATCTCCAGATTGTGCACATGATGGCAAAAGGCAATTTGGAGAACTACAAAATCTGATTAGCCTACTGTGATTATGGTGATTATGGTAATGCTGAAATGTTTACTTGTGAATAACCACTATGTTAATCAGGGAATTCAACATTTTGGGCATATTGTAGAGAGGCTGCGTCGTTAGCCTTTGCTGAAGCCAGCAAGAATCAACTAAAGATTTGAGTTGAACAACAATTTAAAATGTATTTGTCCATAGCATTAAGTTTGCAGAGGCAGCTGCCCGGCTGCGTATAAAGTTGCTTAAAAGATCCCTTGAGATGTGTTTGACTTCCAAAGCTTTCTGTGCAAGAGCTCAGGAACACGCACTCCACAGTGCCTGGAAGCCAGACAGCTTAGCTTTACTTCCCAGTGATTGGCAATGAGAGATTGAGTTTTGCATTGGAGAATCAGCATGTGTCTGTGGAGATTTTTAAGCTCTGTGGAGGTCAAATGCTATAATGAAACCAAAACGGTCACTCGAGCATCAATCGACTCTACGTTCATCCATTTCAAGATGGTTTGTGTGGTTTAGGAAGATGGGAGTGGTGGGAGAGGATTATGGAGGACCCCTGTGTTGCAGAAGCAGGATATTGAATCCACAGGAGGAGTCTTGTGAGACCGTCTGAGGTGGGCCAGTTGAAAAAAAAAGGGAATGAATCTGTTTTATAGATTCTAACTTAATAGTTAAGAGACTGCAAACGTGTAATGGTACTTCTCTCAAACTGAAACTACAGAGCCAGAATCAAATTGAAGATGTTATCACTTTAAAAGAAAGATCAGTTGATTTGTTTTTCAAAGCGAACTTATTGTTGCTAGATAAATACATACAAGCCCATTCCAGAGCAATGGAGTCAGACTGCTAAATGAGGCAAAGCTTGTGAAGCTGGTGGGGGGAGGAGAAAAGACTCTGTATCACATTCATATTCACAGTCAACTGCACATTAGCTGTGACAAAGCAAATACAGCTCAGATGTAGCCTGATGACAGACGTTTGGGACCGAGCTCCGATCACCATTGTGTCGTTCATCCAAGTGTTCTACGGCAACATGATGCATTAGTTTGTGTCAAGCCATTGTGGTTGGGTGTCTCCTGTTGCCATGGAAACGGTGCTGACGGGCTCGGGGGCCGCTGAGAGCAGAGGTCAGTGGCGGGATGCCAGAATCCCCCCAACAGGCATCATTAAACAATGCAAAGTGGACACAGCATGAGACTGGGGCTCCAAGAGAAAGGCCTGCATTGATGCACTGTATGCGTTCAGCTACTGCAGTTGTAAAAAACACAATATCTGTTCCAATGTAAGATACTGTAGGAAGACAATGGCTGATCTCTGTGTTCGCAACCACACCCTTTCCTTCTTGTCGCTTGAGAAACCGGGAGAACGAAGCATCTGGCTCTTCCGAGCTGAACAAATAAGATTGGGCCGCATGACGGATATTCCTGCAGTAGAGGGGTCGTGTTATCAAAGAAGCCTTGAACAGGGCAGCGGCGGCCAATACAAACAAAGCGTAAGCTAACCTCTCCATCTTCCACCACAAAACTCCCTGGTCTCTTTCCACACACCTATCTTCCTGGATCTCCAGTGATCGTGGGATAAGGCCGCTCTGTTTGTTATTGAAGCCAAGGGCATAGGCTCACCTAATAAATGCTGGGTTAGGATTACCCTGTAATGGCCAGAGAACAGAGAGGAGGATGAGAGAAAGTGAAAGGAGATGTTTGGTGCCTGCTTTGTGTTCTCTTCATCAGCTGCTTAATTATTGATGTACTTGTCACACTGCTAAGGGCGAGAGAAAAATGTTCTTCCAGTGAGTAAAAGTGTCCAAACACAAACACAATATTGAGCTTTCTTCAACAACTGATGACGTTTCACAGTTTATCACCTCTAAATGACCCCAAAAAATGACTGCATGTTCATACAAAGAAAAAGAAAACACTAAGCCAGACAGTCTTCACGCAAAAATTAAAATGACCTATGCATTATAAAAAGTAAAATGTGTATATAATATACATTACAAATAAAATTATATTATAAATGTACTGCATGTAATAAAACGTTAAATAATGAAATATAAAAATATGTAAAATGTATTATATTATATATTAAAAATAAAGAAAAATATAGATGTAAATTGATAAAGCACTGACAAAACAATTTTACAGTCTATTAAGTCCAATCTAGTTCTTTTAATGACTGATAAACAGAGCAAAACCTCCAGGGACCAGCGACTCCAACCCTTAACCAGCAATCAGAAGTGATGTAAAAAGGAAGTCATATTGAGTGATGGGAGTAAACACAGCACAGGACTAATTGTCGGAAAACCATTTGAGCTGTCAAGACCAACCATGCATAACGACTGAGAGGGTCCATTTTAAACTGACGACCAGGTCACCAAAAATGACAAAAAAAACAACATTTACAACCATTTACCCTCATGTGTCATAATAAATCTGGCACGTATGAAGAAGACATCACATCTTGTTGTTCACATTGAATCTAGTGGGTGAACAGCAAGGTCTGGTGTAGAGAGGGAAATATCATCTATTATTTACTGAGAGACAAACAACAGACTGTGAAATACGACACAGTTTAAGGCCCTGTTTACACCTAAGATGCGTTTTGGTCGATAAGATCACAATTAGACGAGGCAGACGCATACCCGTTTACACCTGGTGTTTTAATCTGTCTCTTTTGTCCACTTTGAACCACTTCTGTCTTGATTTTTTCAAGGGGAGTGTCTATGAGTCTATGTTTTTTTGTTTGTTTTTTGATCTTTTGATCTAATGGATAAAATAAGTTTGCGCAATTTACATATGAACGCGCACAGAGATGACAGAAAACATACGGAGAGCATAAGCTTTTGTTTCTGCTCTGACAACCACCAGACCACGCTGAGTGCATGTTAGAAATCAGGAATGGTGAGAGAAAATTGTGATTGGTACGTTTTTTGATTTCAAACCAAACTTGGGTCTTCAGCAGATAAAAGTTCACATCCAGGGAAAGTAGTCTTTTGTGGCTGTTCAAACACATTCGACCACATGAATGAACTACACTAAAGCAATCCAGTCGAATGTGTTTTCGACTACCTCTGGAATTGGTCAAAAGAACACAAACTCAAATGTTTTAGACCCTGTTTACACCTGTATTTTGTGTCGTCCGCTTGTGATCCGATCGACTAAAACACATCTTAATACCAGGGCCTAAAGGGGCGGTCACACTACACTTTTCGTTCCATTCGTTCCATTGACTTTCATTCATATGCATATACGAATGACTCGCACTGCAAACGCAAGCTCATGTGAAAATTTTCGCATTTCGCTCGCTGCATTCCAAAGTTCAAGATTGGTGAACTCTGACGTGCGAATTCACATCACATGAAGACTTGTGACCAGTAGAAGATCATCATTGGCCGAATTTAAAAAAACAATATTTTTGCAGTAAAGTCAGGAAGATTGTATATTTTTACATTATGAATGTACTACTATTTCATATATGGTGAATTCATGTTTATAATAAAGACACTGCAGAGTGTGACGTGAGAAATTTCGCACACTCAAAGTCTAGTGTGATTGCGGCTTAAGTCTACCCGCAGAATCAGAATGCTTTCTCATATTGAATCTGAAGTGGTGGTGGCAGCTACACCAAAAATGGTACAAAAGATGTCACTGAGATGGTAAAAAAAAAGGTTCTAACATGTACCATTTAGGTACTAATATGTACATTTTTGGTACCAATATACAAAATAGAGGTACTAGTATGCATTCGTTAGGTACAAAGGCGTATCTTTTGAAAGGGTACCACCCCATTGACAGCTTTGTACCTTTTTTCTGAGAATGTATGTGCATCTGATTATGAAAAAAATAACAATAAAAATGCATTCAAACATCAAAAATCTGAAAACACGATATTCCATTGGCGTAGACGCCACATCCGTTTTTTTTAGATGGGCTTTATAAAAACAGGCAGTGCCTGCTGGATAATACAATTCCATATACATTGACCCCTAGGAAGATACAAGCTGCTGCTGAACTGTAACATGCCTGCTATTTCCTGACAAAATAATGTTTGCTTCAAAATGGCAGGCTGGGGAAGAAGAACACAGCGATCCCAGCATGCATTCATTTCTTTTTGGACCAAGTTAAATGCTCATTTTATCTGAAGGACATTAAAGGGAGGCTGGAATCTCATCCAACCAGGAAGCTGTTTGATGTCACAGAGCTCAAACGCTACAACTGCATTTGAACTTTAGAGCTACAGTCAGCTATCCTCTCCCTCTATCTATTTTGGGAACAGTGCAAACATCATCTCAATGTCAATTTATAGATTTTCAGTCCTTAAATTAACCTAAAATACAAACGTTGGATTCAAACATGGACCTATGGAAGTTTGTTTCCACCCCAGAATTAAAAAATATAAAAAGGTATTTGCGACTTTTTCCTCTTACAATTATGACTTTCGTGCAACTGAGTTCACATCTCGCAAATCTGATTAATAAAGTCCGAATTGTGAGATAAAAAGTCGCTATTACATTTATTTATTTATTTTGTATCCATGGTGGGAACAAGCTTCTATACAGACCACTAAAATGCCTTAACAAAAAGTGCTTACAAAAAAAGGATAGATAATTATGTAAAAAATTAAAAAAGAACTAAAAGAAAAATAAACAAAAAAGCAAAAATCACATACACAAATGCAATCAAATGTATCTATTTCGTATGATTATACTTTTTGTTCATACACTTGTTCAACCCCCCTAATCAGAATTTTTACTGAAGTGCTTTTTACTGAAAACTCTTGCAAGTACAAAGTACAAAGAGATGAAATAACATCATGCTAACCGCTTCATATTAAGCATGTTTATGGCTATTAATCCTTCCATCCAACAAAAGAGCTCTGTGTTTCTTCCTGTGATTAAATTACACTGATGGATACAGAGACTTGTGCTTGAGGGAGACAAATTATACAGTAAGCTCCTGAGAAATACCTTACAGTTATTGTGTGACTTAATCATATATCGCTTTGAGAGATTTCTGTCCTTTCAGCATTCCTGTGTGGGGTCAGATGGCCGGGGCCCCCTTAGTGTCAAGAGTAATTACCTCCCAGTCCAATGGGGCCTTTGTAAAGTGACGGGGGTAAAACAATCCCATGGAGAGGGAGAGAAACAGAGGGAAAGACAGAGATGGAGCACATGTTTACATCTGTGGAGAGGACGTGTAAGCACATGTAAGATTTTGGGTGTCTTGAGTTGATGTGGAAGAGGCTTAACATAAGCACATGAGCTTATAAAGTTTATGTCTGAGCACCAGTGCATGCCTATAATGTTCTGAGGTGTGAAACATTTATAGAAAAAAAATGATACAAAGGGAAGCACACGCTTATGATCTGTAAAGATAATCAGGAAGCATTGGACATCAGGAAATGAGTGAATGACGACTGCTTACAGCAGGGTGGATTTGCTCGAATTTTAATGCAAGAGTATCACGTATCACCTTTGAAGGCTTTCTATATTTAATGATGCCTTCAAGTCATGTTGGAATGATCAAATTGATCATATTGTGGATAAAGGATGTCAGTCAGCTGGCACTCAAAGTAGTAAAGTACCAAAAGCATCCATGGGAAACCAGCATATAAAGATGAGAGGCTGAAAACATCTCACTAAACTGCCACTTAGAGGAAAAACTCTATAGACCGCCAGCTTGCCAATGGATTTACATTTGATCACTGACCACATTGGCATTTGAGACCGTTTCATGGTGAGAGTGCTGTGGTCAGGGAGTGCTGTATTTACGGACTGCTTAACTGTGAACTATTCTGTCTAGTAAAACAGCAACAACAACTGACATGTCAATGTCGATAATTCAGATTAATGTATTTGAGTGCATCTGAAAGTCCAAGGAAACTCTGGAGGTCTAATAAATAACTTTGCTGATGGCATTTTTCTTATTAAAATCTAAAAAGACAGAAGCAAAACAGTTTGTTAAAAATGGCTCTTAAGCTCTAAATCTCTGACTACTTAAGCTATAGAAAAAGAAAAACTTCAGAAAAGAAGAAGAACTGCTGAAGAACCCATATGTGCACCTGCATCAATTAATGTGAGTACTCAAGTATATCCTTAACGTGTAACGGAATTTGTGTCAATGCCACATTACATGGAAAGTGTAAAAAAGTTAAAATGAGTTGATGCCTTAAAAATCTATTTCTACTATATCTGACCCCAAAAATGACTTTTGTTCATTATAGGTCACCTGACTGAATGAACTGTTGCTTTTCCTGTCTGGTATTTCTCTGCTTGTTTGCAGCAGGACGTGTTTATACACGTATAGTTGCATAACCCATAATTTTCTTGTAACTGTAGTGTATACATACTTAACAGTTACACAATGCAAACTTTGTGCTACACAGGAATATTTCAAGAAGACACACTATAACTCTGGGCAATAAAGTTATGCAGTAATAAAATGAGTGCACCTTGTAGTTTTAAAGACATTATCTCAGTTTTTAATTATCATCTCTGGGTGTACATTAATTAACCGAAAAAGACATGCAGTCAAAGTATGAGCTGGATGAACAGGTACGGCACAAGCAAGTCCCAGCACACACTGGGGCTGTGCGAAGACTTCAAAGCAGCACAACCTCCTTAGTCCTTTAAAATAAGCCCCTAAATTATTATGTAAAGCCCGGGAAACACCAAACCGACACCAAAGAACTAACGTTAGCAGCCGACTGTGTTGTCGCCTCGCGTCACCTGCGTAGGGGGAAAATAGCTGCACTTGAACACACCGAGAGAACTACAGCCGACCGTCAGCTAGAATGCACGTTCTGCGCCTGCGTGTAAATGAGACGACTGTCTATTTCTGAAGATATTCATCTATATTCGTCATAAACAAAGCAGTGCGTGCTTACCGTTTTGAATATCAATCCTGCTAAACACTTTCTTTATTCCACTCTGCTCATGTTAATATTGAAATATTGGCCAAGGAACACTCAGGTAAGATGACGTAACATTTGAACAGCCTTCTATCGGTACCGTTTTGACTTTGCTCACTGTTTTGCTATTATTCTGCTATTTTACTATTGTTCTGCCCGACGGCCGACCGTCAGCTTGGTGTTTCCCGGGCTCAAGGAGGAATATTGTGCAAAACAGACCGTGCATGAAGAAAAGGAATGAGAGTCTCAGGTTTGGCTCTCATTATGGAGTCATGTGCAGGGTGAACTGACATCTGGTTTGAGTAAAACAAAGTCAGAGCCTATAAACCCCACGGCGGGCTGAGATCCGCCTGTCCCCAAATCACAGGAACCTCCAAGGGTTGCTCATCAAGGGTCTGTGGGTAATCCAAAGCACACAATGTTGGTTTCAGTGTATGTGTCCACTCAACGGTTCAATCCGCGGTATGTGGACATATAGTCGACTGAAGCTAATGTGTTTTTATTTTCCTTTCCTGCCAAGGGCACACTACAAGACTGAAGTCTGCAATTAGGCTAGAATTTAGAATTCATTTTAATAACTTCTTGTCTTTGAGACAATCCACTGAGTCAAAGAGATGATGTTGATGAGGCTCAATGCGATATCAATCGTGTGGTACAGTATATAAAGTCAATTACCTTTTAAAAAATATATATTTTATAAGGTAAAAAATAAATTGTTCCTTTACCTTTAGGATATCCTACATGCATCGATTGCAAGATCAGTCTCTTCTCCGACTGCAAGTAGTCTGATTCAGTTGAGTAAAGTGCACCATTCACCAAAAATCAAGTCATTAAATGAACACAAGCTGATGACACTTTATCTTGTGGTGTGTGTTTCGCTTAAGGCTGTTTGGGAACTTGGGAATTTATTTACAAAGGTAGAGTTTATGTGTGTAATGGTGGGCATACCGTAGTGTAGCTACATTATCTTTAAGTTCAATGCAAAGCTGGGCTGATGAGGAGGAGGAACTCGGCTCTTTGAGCCTACATGGTGCGTACAGGAAATTTTTTTTTTTTTTTTTTCTTTGATAAATTGGAACACCTAAAATGGCTCCAAGTCAATTGTGCTAGCTCAGGCCATCCTTAAAAATATTTTGGTTTGCAGTAACAGCAAAAAAAAAAGAAAAAAAGGGTCGGTAGGTCGGTCTATATTTTTTTATATATAAAAAAAATAATATAAAAAAGTATATATTTTTTCATTTAAAAAAAAAAAATCAGGGTCGGTGGGGGGGTGGGATGACATTTTTCACCTATGTCTAAGGGCTGTTTACACCAGGCCACTTCATGCGTTTTCTCAGATCGGATTGCAATCTGATTTATCAAAACGATTCCATTTACACCTGGTTACATAGGCTAAATGTGTGTTGTTTTTTTGCGGATATAAATCCGATCTTCAATTACCGCTATATGTAGATTTAATGGAGTGCACGTCACCGAAAGCAACAGTTATGACTACATTATTTTATTGATCATCAGCTAAAATGTCTGAATCAAAGCCCGCAATAAGAGAAAGCGGAAACAGCCCTGGTAAGATCATTTCGTTTCTTTACATTTAATGATGATGATTGTGTGTTAAGCGTCAGCGACTTACTTTCACTTTGATTTGCGATAGTTTGCACGTTGATGCTCAGCTTCTCATCTGCGGCAATGCGTGTTGCAGTAGCGTCGTCATATCTGACTAAAACATGACATATAGCCTATAACACGCTCTCGCATGTTTATTTTTTAATAAACCATATTCAACAACATATAAAAATGAAATAATCTTTAGAGTAAAGCCGCAGCCATCATTACCAAGCGCGAACCATTGACAGTGAATGCAACGAAGCAAACTTAGCTTGCAGGCAGTGTTGCCAACTTAGCGCCTTTGTCGCTATTTTTAGCGACTTTTCAGACCCCTTTAGCGACATTTTTTCAAAAAAGCGACTAGCGACAAATCTAGCTACTTTTTGGACAAACCTCAGTAACCTCCAAATGTTGCCAGCACAGTCCTGCGAGCGCGAGGTTTGCGTTCTCCTTGCCGTCACACACCTCTCTATGCGTCTACCCTGTTCAGTGAATGGCTGAGAGAGGAGCAGCAGCAGCACGGAACAGACGTGAATGAGCAGTGTTGTTTCCTTATCACTTATCTTTTGTTTTATATTTAAATAATTTAGTTTGACCATTTTATTTTATTACTTGTGCTTATCACTTGTAATACTTACTATCACAGTGCTTTAGTTCACCCAGTTCCCGAACTCTCTCAATTCAGATAATTTTACACATATAAAAAAAATAGTCATTCAACAGCTACTCGTTCTATTGTCTGACAAAAATATATATATATAGTAAATGAGAACAGCTTTATTGGACATTCGGCTATATTATATTATATTATATTATATTATATTACAGTATAGTATGTTATATTAAAATACAGTATGTGAGCATGATTTTAACGAGAAAAAAACATTAGGCAGGCAGAATGCATACGCCGCGATGACGTCATGAATATGCTAATTTACGTATGACATCATCTAGCGACATTTAGCGACTTTTAGGGGAGGCGTTAGCTACTTTCCTTTGAAAATAGTTGGCAACACTGCTTGCAGGCAGTAGTGTGACATGCGTTAACGGTTAACCAATGGTGTAAACATAATCATAGATGACGCGCCACGGGTTTTTATTTAAAAGAAAGAACATAGCTTATGTTTGTATGTAGGTCTAGGCAATTTATATTCACAATACTTAATAACTAATATTATTTTATTGCATTTGTATTAGTTGTTTGAAGAGTTAAAAAAAAATCGGCCGGTCTTAACGCAAGTTTACAACCGGCAAGTCGGTCGGACTGAAAGGGAAAAAAAATAAATAATTGGGTCGGTACTAAATTGACAGGGTCGGTCGGGTTACGGCAAACAAGAATATTTTTAAGGATGGCCTCATCAGAATACAGATGAGGAATAAGCTTGGCTCGTCTCCTCAACACCAACATCAGATCAGTGCAAACCTGAGCATGTTTGTGGAGGGGGGAACAAAGAGAGACCACATATTAAGAGAAAAACAAAGAGAAGTGATGAATTGCTTCATTAAAAAAGCATTAGTAGAAGTGTGACCCAGTCAGACAAGCAATGTCCCTGGTGCATGGCTCATGGCAACAGTGCAATGCCGTACCTCACTGTCAATGCAGAAAATCCTGCTGATACCTGATGACTGTATTCTGTGGTGTGGATTCTGGAAAATCACTTCGACTGTATCTTTTACCAATAAGCCTATCTCCCTTTACAGCCAAAAAGAGCTTGTCTTTTAGCAGGTTTATTGTAAACACAGTAGGAATTCATGATATTAGACAGATAAGAATAACTATGTCAGATAAGAATAACTATGTCAGATTTTATCTTAATTTAAAATGTATCCCAGGGATGAAGCACTCAGAAAAGGAATGAAAAGACTTCCCTTTAAAGGAAGAACTTTTGAGCTCTTGTGGTTATAAGCTATGTAAGAGCTGCGCAATTGACTGTAAAAAAAAAAAAAAAAAAATTCGCTTCAAACACCCACGCAATCTTATATCTCATATTATCACAGAAGAACTGGTGTCACAGAACACTGATGTCTATGGAAGCGATCATAATAGAGCAAATCGCCTCTTGAAAGTAACATGACGCTTCAATTAACGATTGTATAGATTACACTGTTACACCACCAGGTGGCGAGAAGTGCCCGTTGAAAAATGCCGATTTTCCACCAATGGTACGGAACGGTTCCAGTTGTGTTTCCACTTGAGCCATAGGGCACGGCACGATTACAAACTGTTCTCGGCTAGCTAACCGTGCCGAACCAAGCTGATAGAATCCATGAAGTGACGTCTCAACTCAGAATTGGTCACTTGTCTGTTGCCTGGCTACCAGATTCTCTGTAACTAAGAGGCCTATTTGAGCGAAGTAAACACAAATTAATAATAAAATTAAAAGAAATATTTGATCATCCTCCATTACGCGGTCGCTATACATCTCATATCATCTATAAAAGCTTGAGTTACCAAGGCAACGACTGACGCTTTTGTATTACATTCCATAGAGCGGCCGTTTCCCCACAGTGGAAAATTAAACCGTAACCGTACCAGCTGGCCCGGATTGGCCTGGAATGGAACGGTTATGCAATCAGAACCGTTTGGCCCAATGGTGGAAAAGCGCCTATTCATTCAAGTGATTCACTCAAAAAACGCAGATTCATCCAGTAATGAAACCAGTAAAGCATTTCTAAAGAATCATTCTTTATTCAAACTGATTCTTTTTTTTAAATAATTCATTCAAATTAAAAAATGTTTTTTAAAAGACTGCAGCAATTAACATTTAGTCAGAACCTCCAGTAATTTATGTCATTGTTTAGTTGTCTGTTCAGAATCGTGGGAGAATTGTGATTGTAGAAATGAGTAGTGAACAGTGAGATAAATGTTAAATCTTGTGGAGAAGACATTCTACTTGTCAGACTCAGAGTTGATGGGAAAATAGATGCCTACAAAAGTTTTGGTTTGGAGGAAAACAATCTCTGTGGTATTACGATGAAGGAAAAGTTTAATTATCCTGAATAGAGACACACCTAAATATCATTCTTGTGCCCATAAATTTACAAAAGATGAAGGTAGATGTCTTATTTTTGGCAGCCAATACCTTTTCCAGTCTACCGCACAATACAATAGTCAACAAAAGTGTCTGAATGCAAAAGTGAGGATGGAAAATGCTAGGCTATATCATTCTTCAAACAATCCTACAATTCTTTGCTATCTCAACTTCACAGCTAACCATTGTTAGCTATAAACCAAGGTGGATTAAATCAGTATCCAGCTGGATGTCAAGTAAGGCAGTGAGCCAGAAAGCCACGTAGCGGTCAGTCAGTAACTGTAATCAAGAACCGGCCTAACAGAGGCAGGAAACAAAGCAGGCCTTAACACAAAGAAAAAATCTGTTTCCTCTCTTGACCCAAGGGACTTCTCAGACATCCAATATCTCAGTTTCAATTGTTTTTCATTTAGGCCGGGTTTATTTAGAGGAACTGCTGCCCTTTATTCTTTATTTATTGACTTTTAAATTGTGGATATGAATATGCTTTTGTTGATGTATAAGGCTTTTTATAGCTCCTCACTTCTTCTGCATTCTGTGTTGAAAACAACTCTTCAGTCCAAGAAGTCTTTCTATATTTTGCATTTTTGTATTTACAGGCAATGTAGAGCCAAGACATGTGGATATACAAGACAGATTATAATTATTATACAGGCAATATAGCCTGTGGTCTCTAATGAAACTGTCTCATTGAAGTATGCCATATGGAAATTTATATAAAGCAGAAAACAACATGCCAAAGTGTGTGGTCAACCGTGTGTTAAAACGTCATGTGTTTGCAATTATTAAAAGTCTGGTTAAGAAGGGGAAGGGGGAGGAAAACACCAAAAACCAATGCGTCATATTTTATCCTGACTGACAAACATCATTTCAGGGGTTGCGAGAAAAGTAGGAGTGAGCAGGCCAAGCAGAAAAGAACAATAGAATAACAGAGACCGCTTTGGTCCTGCAGGTCTACACAATGCTCTTATTGTTAGTCCAGAACCACAGCAGATCTGGAAAGAAAGGAGAAGGAGAAAGAAAAGACACCAGCCCTCTCCAAAGACTGTGATCCTGACTCATGTTGCACATTCCTACAGATCTCAGGTCTGTTGCTGTGCGAGACGTGGACTCCGTTCTCACAGTGGCCGGGTTTAAATGAGTGGAGGAACTGAAATGCAAGACCAAGTAGGATATGCTTCCTCATTTTAATAACTTCTGGTCTCAGACACTCCACAGAGTCAAAAAGATCATGTTGACGAGGCTCGATGGGATGAGCTGGCATTCTGATTTTGCATTTAGCGGATGGTGGAATGTGTCCGTTGGCTGTATGCAAATATCAGCACAAATACCACTAGATTCATTCAAACCGAGTCACTGTTCAAGCTGACAAAGAGCGAAAGAAAGCCATCTTTAAAGGACGGTTTTCCCCCCAAAAAAGAAAAATTCTGTCATTATTTACACACTTGAATTTCTTTCTTCCATGGAACACAAAAGGAGTTCTCAAAGAATGTTCTCTCTTTTATATAATGAAAGTGGAAGGGGACCAGCAAAAAAAAAAAAAAAAAAAAAAACATGATTCATTCACTTTATTCCAATTTTTCTGAAGCCTAATAGCTTTGTGCAAGAAATATATTGAAAGTAAGTTATTCACAAAAAACAGATATGGTCACCATTCTCTGTCATTGTATGGAAAAAGAGCAGCTGGACAATCTGCTATAAATATCTCCTTTTGTGTTCCACATAAGAAAAAAAGTGAACTGTGAAGGTGAAGTGTGCAATTTTTGCACCACTAAGGGCAGCAAACAGAATTGCAAAAAAACACATCCTGCTTTCCTTTGTTCACACAAACAAGTAGTTTTGCAACAATTTCATGCCGCTGGTTGAGCCATTGTTACCATGTCTGGACCACTTTATCAAGCAGATTCATAACCGCAATATTGTAGTACCGCGCTACTGACCAGCCAATCGCAGAGGAATGCAAGTAATTGCAGCAACCGCGATATTCGCGTTTTCTTTTTTCATAAGGCTATACCCTTCTTGTTTTGAACTTCGTGCATGTGTATTGAATGTTAAATAAGTTAATAATGATAACAAGACTGTTTATCATGGTGATTTGTACAGAGGCTTCGTGGATTTGCACTTAAGCCTAAACAGACAGTGAATGAGAGAGATCGACTGAGCGCGTGCGATTACCTGCGTCTGTCTTTGAGGTCAAGTCATTTATATTTGTGAAAAGGTTGCTGTGTCCAAGGAAAGCAAAATATTTGTTGTATCATCCTTTTAACGTTTAAGGGTATTTGCCATGAATGGCGTCAGTGGAAGCGCCGGTCAGCATTCTACAGCGCGAGAAAAAAAAAATTCAGCAAGTCACGCATTGAATCAATGCCATTGTTCTCTATCAGCGTTCCCCATGCGACACATTGCTGGTCAGCTGAGTCTTGAAAAGTGGAGCTCAAAGTTAAAAATTAATTAACACCTTGTTTCATTACATTTATCTTTTAATGAATCAGCATTTTTGAACGTGTTCGTTGAATGAACGGTTTACTGACTCACTCAAAGACAGTCTGTTGCCGTAACAATGTAACTGCGTGCTGTGTGACAGCCTTTCAATACACAGAAACGCTGTTTAGTTTAGGTTACATTGGTTACTGAAAATGTCCTCGTTTTTGTGCATGCTGACCACATCGTAACACTTATTTATATAGCAACAAATAAATCAAAATAAATAAATGGCGATAATACCGCATATCGCGCTAAAATTTCCACAAGCGAAATTTCTTCACCGCGACAGCCCTAACAGATTGTAATTCCGTTTGGTGCCACTAGTGGTGCAACAAATTAAAAACTTTAAAGGTGAACTAAGTAACTTTTCTACCTTAACTGAACAGCTTCGGAGTCATTGGAATGGTTATATTACTTATTTCGGGTTGAATGGTGGTCGTTTCGCACCCCCCTGGTGCCCGTGAGCGGAAAATTCGCACTTGCAACTTTGAGCCGGCGGGCCGCCGGCCGCCGCGGCAGGAAGTATTGCGTGATATCAGGTCTCGCGATGTAAACAATTGCTTTACGGCCAAAAGAAATCTGCTAAAATGCTGTCATTATTGCGCTCCCTCACGCTGTTCGAACCCGAATGAAGAACATGTTTTAAAGAATGTCCCATCTGCTTTGATGTCGTTGATCTACTAGCCTCTGGTGTCTGAGAATAGCCAACGAGTTTTTACAACAGTGTTGTCAAATATCTATACCGAAGCTGCGGGGGGAGCTCTAGAGAGAAACCTGCGAGCAAAAAGCGAGAATACAGCGAAGAAATCCCGAAACTACTGAGCCCCGCTTTAACAAACGTTTAAGCACAAACAGAATAGGACTGACTCTTTTCAATAAGCAACCGTTCAGATAGTATGATGTTGTGCAGCTTTACGATTGAGAAACAAGTTAAATCATTTTGATGCTAACATTAATGAATGCCTACTTCAATTATCAACTTGTGCCCCAAGACTCTTCGTTGCGGAAATCAGACATCTTCAAAGGAAGAACTAATGAAAAACAGCCACATCTGTGACAAGCAATCCATAATTAGCACTTCTTAAGGTAAGTCTCTTCCTGTCTTGCATCCTCCAATCAGGACGGCCGAAACATAAAGCACTTATGCACTCTGACCTCCTTCATTTGATCCACTCTTTAAATTTAAAATACTGACTAAGTCAATGCTTCGGGTCTTAGAGTTAAAATCACAGTCCGTTTTGATGTCGCCGACTGGCACGCGTTCCCCTGCCTAAAAACCAAGACTGCCCATTTCAGTCTGACATAGAAGTAGATGGAAGACAGAATGTAAATGGTTTTCCACTTTGCAGACTCTCTCCAACCCTCCCCCACACCTTCCCTTGGCTGAACACCGGGAAAGTGCTTGATGACTTTACCGTGCCTGTTTGAAGGTCTGCTGGACTTCAGGACATTTAGCATGGACTGACAGAGAAATCACATTATTTAGTCCAGCATTACCCATTAGAGAGATGAGCCATGAAAATGAGCACGTGTGCATGAGTTGCAAGTGGAAGCAGGTTCATGACGAAGTGAGCATTTTCCCTTGATCTTCATCTGTAAGTTTCGGATGCAGCCTGGCAGAGCATTTACATTTGGATTGGGAATCACCTGGTGTTCATTTGTTAGGGAGCAGAGCGGAAGATTAATTAGAGAGAACAGAAAGTCGATACAGCCAATTTCACTTCCACAGTAAATTATGCTGATGCAGTACAAACAGCATAATGGAGTTTTGAGGGGTGTGATTTCAGTCTCTTTCCTTCTTATTCTGTGTCAGGTAACAGTTTGTGCATCTAACCATGTGCATCCAGCGGGATCAGGCATCTGTTCTCAATTATGGCCTTTCTGTTGCGTCCACAAACATTAGGCTATACTGTGTTTGTCCATTGGTTGAATGAGGGAACCAAAAATTTCCCCTGCGTCTGAAGGGAAAGGGGTATTTTGGTACATTATAGCTGTTGTAAACCAAGCTGATTAATTGGTCGAAGAGCTTAGATCCCTCTCTAAGGTGACTGCAAGTGTGAGAACTACTAATATGGTATGAGAAAAGCTACAACAACAACTTCCAACAGTGAATTCTGTTTAACGGATGTAATGTGGCCTCTAGTTTTACTCCACTAGTTATTTAATTCTACAAATGAAAATTTAGATCAGCACCAAGCAACAGGGTGTCCTAATTACAGGGAGGCCTTCACCCTGATCTAGGTCAACTCCCTCAGGGCTGGTCCTCGGACAGGAAGTCCTAAAATCGGGGGTGAGTTTCCAATTCAGAGGCATACAATAGCAACAATACATGTGTGTTGTGCACTGTCTCCCCCTCCTTCTTCTCCTCTCCTTCCTTAAACAAACATCCTTCCTGTGGAAGATTATTTCAGATCAAGTCAGCAATTCTACATGAAGTACATTTACATACATACTGCATTCTAGCGCCGCAACGGGCACACCATCCATTCCTCTGACTCATTAAGCGCTAAAGTGGGACGTCTTGGCCGGAGCGGTAGTCACGGATCAATGCTGACCTGTTCTAATTGAGGCACACTCGTTATGGGAAGGGTATTAAAAAGGACAAGAAGAGATTAGTGGAAACGTAATGATTTGTTGCCACTGCAGCGTGGGTAAACAAAGGCTGATGCGGAGCCGTAAACCTAAATGACTTGCTCATTGACCTTGCAGATTAAGATGTGGCTGTTTTTATTTTGTTTATAAAAAAACTGAAATAAAAAAAAGTATTTAATTCTAAAAAAAAATTATATATAAATATATATATATGAGAGGAATCTGATATTAAAAAAAAAATAAAAATCATTGTTCTATATTAATGCCCTGTTTTCATTGAAGCACACACACGCATTCATCACTTGGAGATCATGCTGTGCCCACCCACACAGGAACATTCAAAAGCACAGAAACTTGTTGTCAACGGTGCCCAGTGAGTTTTATTATTAAAATAGCTTTGCTACTTAATTAGGCTACAACGTTATATTTCTCTGCAATGAGGGGGTAACATCACTGGTTTTGAAGTAATTCAACTCACAGCTTCATTGTTAATAGAGGAAAACGCTGAACAGACACAGGTAATTCACATATGCATCTCTTATCTCTCTCGATAATAATGAATTCAAATGAATGCTATAATTGAAACAAATGTTAAAGGAGAACTCCGGTCAATTTTAACATTGAGCTCATTTTTTTGTACATTTGGAGTGCTGTCAATACAGAGAACAACGACAAAAATCGGTGTTGCCTACACCGTGTTATCCTCTTTTTAAAATTTGCACCCTGTTGACTTCAATGGGGCAAGTTTTAAACCTGCTTTTAGCCTCTTAACATCCTTGATGTGTCATTACAAGTGCACAGGTCATGTGAGTGATTCCTTCGGAGTGAACGCGGGTGAATCTGACTGCAGTAGATGTGAAAGAAATATATAAAAAATGATGTTTATTCAGCCAGCGCACATACCTGTGTTTACATCCTGTTTTTGGTCGAAGTCCACAGTAGTCGATTGTTGAGTTTACGCGCCGCGCATAGGTTTAGTACCTATGATCACGCGCGTGAACTTGACAATCGACTACTGTGGACTTCGACCGAAAACAGGATGTAAATACAGGTATGTGCGCTGGCTGAATAAACATCATTTTTTATATATTTCTTTCACATCTGACCTGTGCACTTGTAATGACACATCAAGGATGTTAAGAGGCTAAAAGCAGGTTTAAAACTTGCCCCATTGAAGTCAACAGGGTGCACATTTTAAAAAGAGGATAACACGGTGTAGGCAACACCGATTTTTGTCGTTGTTCTCTGTACTGACAGCACTCCAAATGTACAAAAAAATGAGCTCAATGTTAAAATTGACCGGAGTTCTCCTTTAACTTAAGCTACTTTATCTCTATATCTGATTCAAAGCGGGCATAATGCTAAATTTAATGAGCCGTAACTGAAGAAAAATAAAATAAAATAAAATACCCTTCCAGACAAATATTGCGCTGCAAACATCAATGCAGCTTTAACTTGAAAATGGCAGCAAAATACCATGGTATAAGCGGGATGATCCACAGCTAGGCCCTGTCCCAAATGGCACACTTCATATGCACTTTCGGGCTTGTGGACTTACAATGGCTGCCGCATGCGCATGTCCGTTAAGTCGAGCCCGATCTCATGAAAGTGCGTATCTATAGCACGAATGATATTTCTCGTATCATTTATACGCCGAAAAGAGTTTCTGCGTACATATGATACGCACTTTATGGCGTGTAATACGCACGCACTCCTCACCCCTAATCCTACCCAAGGGGTTTACAGTGCGTATCATTTGAACGCAAAAACTCTTTTTGCCGTATAAACGATGAGAGAAATATCATTCGTGCTATAGATACGCACTTTCATGAGATCGTGTTGGTTAAGTCTGAGACCGTAGGGTGTCCCATTTGTCATTTTAGGTCTCAGAAGGGTGCTCGCGAACACTTTTGCCGAGCCCGCACTGATGCGAGCTCCGCAGCAGACTTCTTCCCGACAGTCAAAGCGGCGTTACGTCACGAAAGTGCGGACTCAGAGGAAGACCGCGAGTGCTTAGGGTGCCATTTGGGACAGGGCCCTAGCTGTGCATTGAATGCACTCCACAGAGGCAACCTCCGCTTCACGTCGGGTGGTTCTTTGCCCCACTTCGTGCATTAAAATTGTTTATTGCACAGCTAGCCGTGGATTATCCCTTACATATATTATTTAAATAAATAATATATATTATTTTATATTATATTATATTATATATACATATGTGTGTGCACAAACTGATCAACAGATGCTGACAATCTTGAAACTTAAGATTTAAGAAAATCTGAAATATCAGACAATTAATCACCTTGGTCTATATATCACTCACAAATGTTAACACATCTTTCATTATGTCTCTCATTAGATCAACCTTTGCATCTTTCAGTCTCCTCAACCAATTAGCCTGTCTGCTCAAAGCTCCAAACAACTGTGTGTGAAAATACAAAACCATTGCTAAGGAAACCAGGTGAAGGTTTTCTCATTCCATTCCTTTTTGCTAGATAAAGCCAGCTGCTTGGGTTGTAAAGACTCCACTATTTTGCTTGTCGACAGAAACACATGCAGTTACAGAATGAGAAATGAGCAGTCAAAGAGTGAGATCGAGAATACAGAGAATTCCATCCAGAATATAGTATGAACCTGATCAAAAGCAATGGTCTGTTTTGGGCCTTACGTGCAGTGAAACTGGATGAACATAGTCATTACATTCAGACAGGGAAACGTGAGGAACTGCGTTGAGAGGGAAAATGTTAGCAGGCTTTCACACCCTCCCCCAAAACACCAACATCAGCACTTCAAACAGAATTCAACAGTGACCTACATATATGCGCATGAAATCACTATTAAAATCAATTCATCTACAAAAATCGCCTGCTCTAATCCATTTTACACAATATGGTTTCTAATGCGCAAACAAGAAAATTACAGGAACTAATGCCAAATGAACAAAAGAAATGTCTATCTTTAAATCTTCATTATAACAATATCTCAAAACGCTTTAGTTCTTTATGGTTAAAAAAAAAATGCATCAGGCACAGAGTGTAAAGAGGGGCAAAGCATCTTCCAGGATTGTCTTTTTTATTACCAATGCTAATTAGAGCAGACAATCATGTTGTTTCCCACAGCTTCGAAAAGCTCACTCCCTATGTCTGAGGGATTATAGCTACATTATCCAATCCTTCCATCCAGCTGTGGTGAAAAAGCACAGCTGTACATTTCCTGCCAGTCCTCGGAAATTCAAGACCAGTGTTCCATCCCTTTCAGTTCTTTCAGTATAAGAGAAGCTTATACCTGAGCCATCAGTGAGTCTTTGAGTTGAGTTTCATTTGTGATTCCTTTTTAAAACATCTGAATGGAGAACCAAAGGTATTGAGATTTGCAGACAAGAATCAGACTGTTGAGATTTTGCTTGCCTGTAGCCTATGGATTTTAATAACTTAAAGGGATAGTTCTAACCAAAAATGAAAATGATGTCACCATTTACTCACCCTCAAGTTGCTTCAAACCTGTATGAATTTATTTCTTCTGCTGAACACAAAAGAAGACATTTTGAAGAATCTCAGTAACAAAAAAAGTTGATGGACCCCATTGACTAACCATACATTTTTTTTCCATATCTTCTTTTGTGTTCAGGAGAACAAAGAAATTCATACAGGTTTGGTACAACTTGAAGGTGAGTAAGTAAATGATGACAGAATTTTCATTTTTGGGTGAACAATCCCTTTAAGATACAAGCACCAACTCCAGAGCTTTGGGAATAAGAACACGATTTTGATGGAAAAAATGTATGTTTCGCATCAAGCTGATGTTAATCAATGATAATCCAGTTAGAACTGTACGCAGTTTTGATCTGTCTCTCTCTGACTTATCCAGTTTCAGATTTTCTCCTCATATCTGGTTGTCTCAGCACAGAAATGGATCACCAAGCAATTACCGCTTCCTCTTTCTGCCGCTAATTCATGACAGATTATTTAGCCAAATCAGCAATGTTCCACTAGGCATGGCTGCTTTTGAAATTTAGGCCATTTTTCAGCGCGTGCCCATGCAATTCCTGAGAGAAGAAATCATGCTTATTATTGTTTCTTTCCAGATCCTGTCAGCTCAAGATTATTGAGCAAAGAGATCTACAGGAATGGTAGACTAATAGGGATTTGCTTGTGGGGGAGGCTGGGGGTTGAAATTGGCATGGGAAAGTGATATGACAGCATCCAGAGAGGGGAGCTGGAGGAGGAACAATAGTGCCAAATTAATATCAGGTTTATAGATTCACATTTATTTTATAAACTGAAACACATTCTCTTCTTGCATGAGAACAGATCAATGTGTTGGACACAATGCTTCTTGAGGATGAGAATGAAACTTTAAAATCCAGTTCATCTGCTACCCACTTTGACGCCTCAAAAAGTTCATAAAGAGAACGTAAAACTAATCCATATGAATTAAGGGGTTTAGTCCAAATTTTCTGAAGAGATATGAGGAACAGATTGAATTTAGGCTTTTATTCACATATAAACATAGTAGGGCTGCCCCCGACTAAAGATTTTTTTAGTCGACTAGTAGCCTAGTCGTTCATTTAAGCCATTAGTCGACTAATCGCACATTTATATTAAATTTAATTACTGGGGCTGGATAAGCCTATGCCTATTCCGCGCTCAAGAGCACACATAAAGCTTGCCACAAAGCACTGCCAAGCGTAATGATTATGAATGTGTTGGAAAAAAATGCAAGTAGACAATTTAATATTTATTAATAAACTAGTGTTTTCTGTGTCAGTGTCGGCTGCAAAGATGAAGTTGATGATGATGACTCGGCATCTCAGCAGTATAGCGAGCGTGCCTATAGAGAGAAATACACCTTTCATACGTATTACATAAAGAGTATTTGTTTTCGAATTGGTTCGTATTTGAATTGGTTTGCTTAAAAGTAGACATTTCAAGCTTTCTATGGATATATTTCTCATGTCTGTGAGGCAAGTAGCCTATACGCTGAGTTTCGGTTCATTTATGTGACCCGCTGCATTTCAGGGAGCTCGAGACGGCAGAAGGCGCATCCTGTTTGTTTTCTTTATTTTACAAAAGCACAACGTTTGTTGTTATTGTGAGTGTACACAAATAAAAGTACAATTTGGAATGATGTATTACTCTCAAAAATGCAAGTCATTGTGCCACCATGTCATACAGTAAGTTCGCAAGCCTATACTTTAGCTTCCACACTCTGCACAAACATGTGGATATGTGCCTAATAGGTAAGGCTAGAGTGAGCGGCCATGTAAAGTTGCTATTCCTTACATGGTTCAAACGATAAGTCATATTTGAGGTCGATGGATGATAGGCGAACGTTTGGATTTCCTACCCGACATAATGTAATTTCCACAAGGTCCCGCTGTTAACGATCTGTCCCTATACGGACTCACTTCCTGAGGATTTTTCACGTTGACGTTTAGTCGACTATTAGGGGGCAGCCCTAAAACAGGCTGAATCCGATATCGCCCCCTAAACCCTCATTCACTTTTCCCTACGTTAGTCCACTGATAGCCCTACTGTTCACTTGAAGGATTGAATGAAAACGAGTGAGCGAATTCGGACAGCCATTGGGCGTACATCGGTTGTTCACTTGTTATTGCAGTGCAATGTGGGATTGAATAAGTGCACTCAATAACGTCCACTATGGTTTCGGACACCACTACAAATGGCTGTCCCCTCAAATAACCCCCTATTTGAGGGTATAGGGGATGATTTTGGATTCAGCCATTGATCAGCGAACAAACACAAGCTCAACCGAACCTGCTTGATGTGCGAGAACAAACTTCTCGCACGTCAAGCGAACATGCTTGAGCTTCCATGTACAGCTGATGTGTGAGTTGATAAATGTTTAAATGTGAATAAAAGCTTACATTTCCATGCAAAACTAGCATTTAGACACCAGGCTCATGTTCTGTTTAGCAATATTTATATGTCACAATGACCTACTTGAATAAAACTTTCAAAGATGAGAAACTCACTGACTCCCATTAAAGGAGATTTTCCCCACACTCAGCAGCAACAGGCTCAATTGCTCTATTCAAACCGGGCAAATACACAAAAGAGCAGGCACACATAACAGCGTGAATGACATGATAGGGAGCTTCACTAATGAAGTGAATCATTCAATTCGTCTTTCAATTAAAAACAGCTTCGTTTTACTTCATCAGACAGATGTTTCTATGGGAACGGAACCCTTCGCCTGAGACAAAACACGCGTTGCGTAGTGCGTACACACATCTGTGCGAGTGAAGAAATATGCGCGGTTTATTGTTACAATTACTTTGAAAAATACTACATTACTTCTCAAAAACAAAAAAAACATTCCCTCTGCCTTCAAACTAACACTTTAAACTGTCACCACAGCGTTAACATTAATGAAGTTACAGACATAAACCATAATAACCGAACTGTCACCACGCATCACACCTTTGCTTCATTCACGCTCAATGCTGCCAAGACACAAACGATTTCTGTCAGATAAAACTCAAAACGGCTTTTAAACGTGTTGCTTAGTCGCTGACCTACTGTAAAACATCAATGACAGCCAACCTGACATATTTTAAAAAATCAATGTTGAACAGCACCACACCAGCTCGTATAGAGAGACGCAGGGCAAAAGAAAACGCCCTGCCTTGTCTATACGTACAACCTACACAAGCTGACTGAGGAAAACAATACAGAAAAACAGCACAAACGCCAAATAAATAACATAATATCATCGCTTTAAATAGTAAAAACCCTGTTAAAAAGGTTAGAGTTAGTATCTATAGACAATTTCTCTTCACACGCAGTGAACAACTGACTGACTGACTGACTGACTCGCACATCTATCATTCCGTTTGGACACATTGCCACATGTGGAGAAGAGCTAGCATTGTTTCTCAAAGTCAAATAAAAAGCATATTTCTACGGTAATACGACTGCGTATTGTGCTCATTCACGACATTTGTGATCATACATCTACAATGTAACGTATCAAATAGCATACGAAGCACAATGGTAACGTAGCTGGTTAAGACTGAACATTATAGCGACACATTTCACTTACCTTTAACTTGCGTTTCATATTCGGCTATAATTTCCTTGTCCTTTCGGAATTTAGCCGGAGACGTCATATTGAGATAAACGAAATAAGTCCTGTCACAAAAGCGAGTAACACCGCAGAACAAAAGCCTCGTCGCCCGCACTTCGTCTACAGATATCCAGTGAGTATGTAGGAATGGAAATCAGTGGATGGGTATTGTCTCCTGTCGATGATCAATCACGCCGCATTATTAGTTGAAGCTGCCGTTGGCTTCCTAGGTGGAATGTGTCCGTGAATGTGCACGCGAGGAATGAAGCAAAAAACAGAAGAGTTTCATCCCACTGGATCCGCGCGACTTGACGCAGCGCCTTCAAAAGTTTCAGCCTTCTTCCTCCAGCGGTCAGACGTGTGAGTGAGGCGACAGAGTCTTCTCAGAGCAGGATGAAGGCATGGATTAGATTTCCCAGCATCACACTGTACAAACAGGGCAGAGAAAAGTTCACTGGGTCAGATTTCTAAAACTAGTTCCTTCCAGTAAACTTCCTCAAAATAACTTGGCTTTGTTTCATTTGTTTAAAAACAGACGCCCTCCTCAAAGCTCATCTCTTTACAAACAAACTATTATGAAAAATGTAAACTGACGCACATTAAATGGCTAAATAAAATATATTACTATTGTTTTCTTCCTGCATGATAACCTGCATGTAAAATAACCCAGTCTTTTCTAATAAGTAGTCTTATTTGTAATTTGCATGAGTAAGAAGTGAATTGAACTCATTTTTTCCCCCCGTCACATTTCATCAGTAGCCTAACATTCCCCAAAGATAAATGTGCAAATATATTTCACATAACAATATGGCATCAATTAAAAAACACATACTTTGCACCCAGTGTCATGGGTGTGGAGAATCATTCTGACATGCTGCCATTCAGGATTTTATATCTAACATGATCAAAGACAATGCAAAAGACCAATCCTGACAACACTATTGATGTCATAGGAAACCCTAAAACCAATTTGTCCAGTATAGGCTACTGGACGTTTTGAAAGTTTAACATGCTCAGGTCATTTGATACACGTTTAAATAGAGGCTGCCAGGATTGTAAAAGACTTTAAATGATTAGTCCTAAAAAATGAAAGAGGCCATGTGCAACAAGAGGGAGTAACGTGATGTGAAAAGCAGAGAGGCCCCTGGTGACTCTGAATAGTTCTGGGCTTTCCTTAAGGAGATCCCTGCATTTCATCCGGAGAATTGCGGAGGTTTCTCGTGCCTGATGCGCCCGCATCATATACTGCTGAATTGATTAGATAAACCACTTACCTTAAAAGGCGATTTCCATGTCTAAATTCGAGTTTCATTTACCAGATTTCTCCCTTAAGACTTAAGGCCATTGCACACTGAGTCCGAAATTTTCGTATGCGTTTTTTCGTGTTCGTCAGCAGTAAAATTCGTCACGCACAGAAACCTTGCACACTGAGTCCGATGCGTATTAATTAAACCTTTGCGGAAAAAAACGCAAAAAATACTAAATGGATTCGTCAAGCAGTGAGGATGAATTTGTTGCTCTTTCTTCTTAAAAAGAGAAAAAGAAAGAGGAAATATTGGGTCCATCCAATCCTGAGATTGCGCCGAGAGGAAGGAGAGTTTCACCTCCTTATCAAGGAGTTGCGAAATTATCCCAAACGATTCAAAATGTACCTCAGAATGTCAGTGGAACAGTTTGATGCTTTGCTAGCGATACTGGAGCCACATTAAAAAGAAGACCACCAATTTCCGTGAACCAATCGATTCTGAACAAAAACTGGCAGTATGTCTATGGACGGACACACACACACACACACACACACACACACGCGGCCGGCAGAAGCGCTGGGCAGACAGAACAGCTGTATACAGGTTATATTTTATTCAGTGTCTTTGTAATCCGCATTTTGTTTTTCATACAGTACTTGTGCTGCGAGACGAAGTGTATCAACTTGTCAGACGTCATTCTGGATTTTGTCGTTCGCTTGTACGGTGGCTCTGAATGTTCAAAAAACCTCACAAAACACTGGCTGTGGATGCGAAAAACGCAGAAAATCGAACCCAATCCGAATTTTTTTTTTACGGACGAAAGTTTCGTAGACAGTGTGCAAGCATGATTGACATAACGTGAGGTCGAATTTTTTTTTTAACGTGCGAAAATTTCGGATGCGAATTTCGGACTCAGTGTGCAATGGCCTTTACTGTTACGCTATTCTCTGAATTTTCCCAAACTCAAACCCCGCCTCTTTTCATGGAAGCGAAAGAACAACCCCCCTCTATTGTCATTGGTTACAACACAGGAACACGACATGAACGTATCAAATTGCCAAAAGACACATTTCTGAGGCATTCATATTGTTTTATCTCATTAATTCATCACATGCCACAGATTAAAAAGCTTTGAGCGAATGAAATCATTTAAAACGTTCACTCAAACTGTACATTTAAAACCTTCTTTTATTACTGTTGGTTTATTTTATTTCCGTTAATTTAGCCTATGTCGTCCTTGTGTTCATAGTAAATATATATAGGCCTATATATATCAGAATTTATTTTTTTCCATGCTTCTTGCATTTTTTCTTACATTTCTCTATTTGTAGCGATATCTGATTCGTGAACAAATCCTTCTTCTGAGTCGGATCTTTTCAATGAATCTATAGAACCGATTCAAAAAACCGGTCTGAACAACATCGTAACTGAACGATTCGAGTTGGCCAAGCAACCAACGCGAATTAATTGTGAGAAGTAAAGTTAAATGTATGGTTTACTTAAAAGGGACATGATAATTATGCCTCAAAAGGTCTTTCAATGCACTTGTGTATCCTCACTCCAAGCTCAATGGAAGCTTATTCACTCCTTGTACCTCGCCGTTTCGCATGGCATTTCGCAAGACTAGCGAGGAAACGAGGCATTTAACTCACTGACTCAGTGGACTGAATCTCTTACGAATCACTTTTTCTTGCCTAGTTGGTTTAAATACATCGAAACATGCAAAAGCTTTTCAGCCAAGAGATCTAAATGGATATTATTTTTGTATGTTTTAAATAACTTTGTGTCGAGCTGAATCATTGCTGCAACAAACTGAACAGAACTGCAGCCACGTGATGATAAAAGATTCACCGACTCGTTTTTGAACCAGTTCTTTCACAACTCGGAACTTTGCGGAAATGAGTCGGACTTCCCCTCACTAGTGGTTTTGTGGTCTGCGGAAAGGCACTGCAACCAATCACCTAAGGAATTTGAGCTCACCAATCATGTGTTAGATATGGTGATTTAGAACCAATCAGCGTTAGAAATCAGGCTGTTTGAAAATGTTTCAGGAAGTGAATATCCGCTTTGACGCGGACGTAAACAAACGTAGCTTAGCAATCTATTCACTGGTGTAACGACGGAGAGATTGTACAGTAGTACAATGTATTTCTCTGCTGCCTAGGTCTAGAACGATCTGATATCCGAAAACAGGTAAGAATGGTTTTATGGCATGCTTGGTAAAAAAAAAAACTAGTTCATATTTTAGTTAGCAAGCTAGGCTCTCTAATAACAAGAAAGGTATAGCTTTTCTGTATTCTAATAGAAGCGATATATGACCAAGGTGATTTTCATCCGTAATGATAATTTGAAGGGCTTTTCCGTTTTTGTGATCAAAAGACTCTGACTTGGAGACCATGCTAATGTGATACAGGTAAAAAAGCAGGCTAGAGCTAAGTTAGCTGGCTAAAAACAGGTGCAGGTCGTCTCAGTCAGACTGTTAAAACATCAACTGTAGCCATCAGTTTAGGTGCTGACTCTCTGTTATCATTTTAAATCAACAGGACCCGCGTTTGGTTAGAAGCATTTCTTGAGAATATCTCAACTCAACGATGTCTACTTCAAATTTCAAGAATAAGTGTGTGACGCAAGTCAACTGTGTATACTGTGACAGTCTGCTGTGTATGAGGGGCATGAAAGCAGTACTTTTGGCTGATACGGAAATAGAGTTATTCTCAACCGACATACCCCCAAATAGGTAAGCCTTCCCCGATCAGACATCACATAAACCTGCCAGAACATATATAAACATGATAATCATATTCTGTGTTGTTTTCCCCATTTAGGACTGTTGATTTTGTGGCAAGCTGCTATTCTACTGAAAGCTGCAAATGCAAGTTAAGAGACATTGCTTGCTTGAAATGGTAAAGAGGTCTTTATAACTATCACTTTGTTTTTATTCATAAAGTGTCTATAGTGTTTAGCATAACTAGTGTTTGGAATCATGATGTTTATTAATAACAAATTTGGTTCTATACACTATTCAAACATTTGGGGCCACTAAGATGTTTCTTAATTCCGTTATTCAACAAGGATGTATTAAATTGATTAAAAGTAACAGTAAATGCATGTATAATTTTACTAAAGATTTGAATTCAAATAAATGCTGTTCTTAGAATTTTGAAAAATGTTTCAGAATTTCCACTAAAATATTAACTTAAGTATTGTCAACATTGGTGATAATAATAAGAAATGTTTCTTGAGTACCAAATCAGCATATTAGAGTGATTTCTGAAGGATCATGTGATACTGAAGACTTGGAGTAATGGCTGCTGAAAATTAAACATTTGAAAATATTAAAATAGAAAATTATTATTTTCATAATTTCTTTCTTTACTGTATTGTCTGATTAAATAAATGCAGCCTTTGTGAGACTTCTTTCAAGCATAATACAAATATTACCAAGCCTAAACTTTTGAACAGGAGTGTATTTGCCTAATATTTACACTGCATCATATTTAGATTCGCCAGTTGGCTTCAAACATGTTGTTTTGCCCTTTCGGTCCTTTGTTTACACTGAGCCATTTGCTGTTCTGTTTCATTGTGTCTCACAAAGCATTTGAATCTGGTGTTTTTGTCTGTCTCTCTGGCTCTTTCTGCACATTCAGTGGGAATGTTGTGGGATATCACGTGGTGGCCCCATGCAAGCCCTGTTTGCTCTCCTGCAACAATGGTCACTTCTGGATGTTCAACAGTGAGGCTGTGTCCACCATCAATAGACTGGATGCAACAGGTTTGAGACATCTGGTGCAAAAACACTGTCTATGCCCTCTGCTTATGGTCAGACAGATTTTGCATACCATAGTTTCATAGATTATCTGCTCATATCCATCAAAGATCCTATGTAAATGCAAAAAGGTTTGTAACAGACTTTGACAAAAACTTCAAACATTGAAAAGTACGCTTGAAGAACATTGCGTCTATGTTTTTGCTTCTCACTTGTCTGGTTGCTTGTGATTCGGCTGTTTAACACTCAATAATAGACAGTGATTATACATGGATTGACTCACACTAGCTAATGTTTTTATATGAGGTGAAGCATGTAAAACAGGTTGTGGGTTGAAATATTACCCAATGAAAAAAAAACGTATAAATGGTTGTCAAATAAATCCTAAAAAAAATAGTTAAAGGCATATCTTCTGATACAAAACGTTGAAAGCTTTTGTTTGGTCTGCAACAAAAGGGCATTTCAAAAGTTATTAATCTAGAATGGCACAATAATGAATTTTAGTAATTGAGGCTGAGCCTTTCTCCTTCATTGCACCCTTTGAGGAAGTCTGAAATAGTGTGCCAGGCTAGTCTTTTGACTTTTTGTTTTGTTTCAGAAGATGTGCCTTGTACTATAATGTTACCTTCTGTTTTTTACAACAAAAGATGCTGCCAACCGATCTTTCAACTGAATTTTCAATTATCCTGTGGTGTAAGTTAGGCAGCGAGTGTGAGCTGACCTGTGCATCACTATTAGGCAAGATAAACAGTTGCTATGTTTCATTTCATGTGCACTTAAGATGAAATTAAGCTTAACTACACGTACACTACCGTTCAACATTTAGGGGTCAGTGAGTTTTTTTTTTTTTTTTTTTAAGTAATTAATACTTTTATTCAGCAAGGATGCATTAAATTGATCAAAAGTGACAGTAAAGACATTTATAATGTTACAAAATATTTCTGTTTCGAATAATTGCATTTTTTAAAAATGTTTTCACAAACAAATATTTAGCAGCCAACTATTTTCAAAATTGATAAGAAATCATTGTATTAAAATACTTTCTGAATGATCATGTGACACTGACAACGCTGAATATTCCGCATTTCATCGCAAGAACTAATTGCATATTTAAAATATATTAACAGTTATTTTAAATTGTAATAATAATATTTAGTTTTGATCAAATAAATGAAGCGTTGGCCCTTTGTTTTTAAAAGAAGTCGCTTATGCTTACCAGATTGACTAAACAGGACAAATTAGCATGAGAGCGCAATTCCAAAAAAGCGCTGAAGGGAGTGAAAAGTTCTGCGCGTGATCTACTGACGACGTGCAAATGAAAGAACACAGACGCAGCCGGATCATTTCCATAATGACCAACGCAATCTACCAAGGGCAGTGCAAATTTGCGTCTGGTTTAAAGGGATACTCCACTTTTTTTGGAAATAGGCTCATTTTACAACTTATCATATCACTTATCATATCAACTTATCTTATCATATCAACTTATCATATCATTACGCCTGCTGGACTCATGGTACGGCAGCAAAGTTTCTTGATTATTACGCATGTAACTACAGAAGAGTCAAGTTTTAAATAGGAAAAATATCGAAACTCTTTGGTCATTTTTTTGAGAGAGATGCTAATGGTCTTGTCCGATTCAATGATCTATGCTAAGCTATGCTAAAAGTGGTACCGCCAGACCCGGAGATCGGCTGAATGGAATCGAAAACGGTAAAACTCAACTGCTTAACTCTGGGGGAGGTGTAAAATGAGCCTATTTCCAAAAAAAAGTGGAGTATCCCTTTAAGACATGCTTTTTTGGGGCAGTAAATAATGACGCAAATACCAGTAAATTGACCAGTGCAAACCTTAGTAAATCACCTTGCGTTATTCATTGAAATACTCTCCTCCCATAAATTTTGCGTCTGAAAGGGAAACTCCTACAAATGCATATGCAATAATAAGGTCAGCCACAAACCCTGTCCAAGCCTTTTCAGTGCAAAATTTTCACTTAACGTTAAAAGAGGGTTTAGTTAAAAAGCTGTTAGTAAATCTGGCCCAAAGTCTTACAGACCCCAGGTATATGAACGGTTGTGTAAAGAACATATGTTGGACATAATGTTAATAAATGCTCCAACTCTAAATAATACAAGTCTGTCTCTTTCACAGGCCAGAACCTTCTGCTGTGGGGTGATCTTCCAGAACTGGAGGACAGCGATGATGAGAGCCTGGAGAGTTTCTCAGAAGAAGAGTACCTCAGATAGAAACGCACGTGGCCAAAGGAAGTAGACTCTTGACGGTAGCGAACTACTTTGCTTTCACTCGCACAGATCTCCGTTTAAAGCACATTGTCTTGTCTTTAGCTGACTGGGAAAAGGCAAAAGTTCAAAAAGCTCTTTATCATAGCTTGATTCATATGCATTCTTGTGCTATTTTCTTTCAGCATCTTCTCAGATTAGTTTAAGTATTTCAAAGTGCCACTACCAAAGAAACATGTTTCTGTTTTCTTTGCTTTATGGGCGCAGTAGCACAAAGCGTGATGCCTGGACTTTAAGATTTATGATGTTATCCTCATGTCTTTATACAGCATTCACACATTTTTCAGACTGTTCAAAAAGATTAACAGCAGTATTACTTGAGGTGTTAATACTGGTTGTTTGTTGTGTTACAAATGCAGATTGTTGGGAGACAACCAAAACTACCCAGGGGTGCGTTTCCCGTACAACTATATAGCTCGCTGCTTAACTACCATAGTACGATGCATCGTTGGAGAAATCAACTAGCTAGCCACGACTGTTTCCCGAAACCATATGTCGCAAAGTATCGTTCAACCACGTTGGTTTATGACGTCTCGCACGTGGTGGACTAATAACTTATTTTAATTAATCTGTTTGAGATCGAATTAACGCTAGATTTTGTCATATAAGTTACAGACATGGCATCTGAAGACCATTTCTCATTTTTCTCAGTTATTTTGCTTTATAGACTCAATATTTGGCTCGTTCTTACATAGTAGAGCACGTTCGCACATGCGCAGTCTTCAAAAACGGTGCTTTAAATCTCTTGACAAACTAAAAGACATAAATTACATTTGTATGTATTCTAAATAAATAACACGGGTTGTACCGAATGTCAGCTTGCTTATTTGGCTAAAGATAAGGATTTATTCAGTCTACATCTCATGTAAATTAGAAACTATGCTTCTAACGTTCCAACCACACAAGTTTGCGATGCTGTTTGCGAACGTTCGTTGGAACGATGGTTTCGGGAAACACCAAATCGTTGAACTATGCTGATAACGACGGAACCATAGTTGACTAACGAAGCTTTCGGGAAACGCACCCCAGGTTGATATTTCATTCCAAAACTAGATAGATAGATAGATAGATAGATAGATAGATAGATAGATAGATAGATAGATAGATAGATAGATAGATAGATAGATAGATAGATAGATAGATAGATGTAAAAAAAAATCAGGCAAAACTGTACACTGGTTTCACAAGTCTAGGTGGTTTTATAGGAAGAAAATGACTGACATTTACCATGTTTTAATGGTTTAACAGTATATTTCTCCATTTCAGTTGAATTTCACATATAGTCACCTCAAGATGGATATCAGTTGGCCTAATTGGTATATTTATTCTAAACAAGGGTCATCCCTGCATAGTACTGTCTTTCATCTAATTATTTTATTATATATTTTTTTATTTGCACAGCTTTGACATTTAAATTGAAGTGGCACAAAATGACTTGGCAGCTTTAAGTAGTTGATATGTCTCAGCTCGGTGACATTTGGCATTTTAGCAAATGTGATTTTCAAATGTCATTTTTATGGCATACTATGGTACTTTGCTTGGCACACTGTTTTCAATTAATGCTGGTTCATTTTCATTTCATGATTTTTTTTTTTTTTTGTTAAGTAGTTCAAAATCTGTACTTTCTGTACTTGTTATGTTTCACTGTTTGTCACCAGGGCAATCATGAGAAGTGACAGGAAAAAAATTTGCTTAATTACTGTAAACAAAATTCTGTATGACACTGTGTGACATACTAGACAAATTATTTTTAAGCTTCCTGAATTTATTTTTCCCCATGGAGATAACAATTTAGCATCCTCTTTCATTTCTTTTGATTTACAAAGACATGTTGTCATTCAGTAGCAGTTATTTAACAATCATATTTACCATTTCACTGTGTAATGATACAGATTTACCAGTCCAATATGAAGGCTAATATGCCCACTGTAAACGTCTTAGTGCAACATTTTATGTCATGTTGTATTGAAGGTTGCATTTTCAGTAAAAACAACAGCAAAATGAATAAACAACCACTATTGTGATAGCTTTCAGGTGTAGCATTTTTAGGGGTTGGCTCTTTTATGCCTTGAAGCGATCTTTAGTATGCATTTATGACCAAAATGAAACGATGAAAAAATATGTTTTGTTTTTTAACTTATTAACAGAGGATTTATTTGATTTTAAGTTATCAATGTTTTGAATGTATTTATTAACAGACTATACCGATATACTGTATTTATACTGACATGATTTAATTTGCGCCGTGTGAGGATGAGAAAAAAAGAAAGAAAAAGTTTGTATACTTTTGATCTGCATTGACAATATGTTGTTGGTTTAAACTTTGGGCTGTTTTGTATGCTGAATGTCTTGATATTAAACTTTTTAATGTGGATATACCTGTGTACATTTCCTTGATTCACCAAAGTTCAATTCTGTCATTTTTAAAATGTTAGTTCTCGTGAGTCCATTGTCCATTGTCCATTGCATGTCAGATCAAAACACAGTGGTAAAAAAAAAAAAATTGGGGGAAAAGTCTCTTATGCTCACTAAGGCTGTTTATTTGAACATGAATACTGTAATATTGTGAAATATGATTACAATTTAAATATGTTTCTTATATTAAAATGTGAAAGATATATGAAAAATGTATGATATATATATATATATATATATATATATATATATATACACACACACTCACCTAAAGGATTATTAGGAACACCATACTAATACTGTGTTTGACCCCATTTCGCCTTCAGAACTGCCTTAATTCTGCGTGGCATTGATTCAACAAGGTGCTGAAAGCATTCTTTAGAAATGTTGGCCCATATTGATAGGATAGCATCTTGCAGTTGATGGAGATTTGTGGGATGCACATCCAGGGCACGAAGCTCCCGTTCCACCACATCCCAAAGATGCTCTATTGGGTTGAGATCTGGTGACTGTGGGGGCCATTTTAGTACAGTGAACTCATTGTCATGTTCAAGAAACCAATTTGAAATGATTCGAGCTTTGTGACATGGTGCATTATCCTGCTGGAAGTAGCCATCAGAGGATGGGTACATGGTGGTCATAAAGGGATGGACATGGTCAGAAACAATGCTCAGGTAGGCTGTGGCATTTAAACGATGCCCAATTGGCACTAAGGGGCCTAAAGCACTAAGGGGCCACCACCACCAGCCTGCACAGTGGTAACAAAGCATGATGGATCCATGTTCTCATTCTGTTTACGCCAAATTCTGACTCTACCATCTGAATGTCTCAACAGAAATTGAGACTCATCAGACCAGGCAACATTTTTCCAGTCTTCAACTGTCCAATTTTGGTGAGCTTGTGCAAATTGTAGCCTCTTTTTCCTATTTGTAGTGGAGATGAGTGGTACCCGGTGGGGTCTTCTGCTGTTGTAGCCCATCCGCCTCAAGGTTGTGCGTGTTGTGGCTTCACAAATGCTTTGCTGCATACCTCGGTTGTAACGAGTGGTTATTTCAGTCAAAGTTGCTCTTCTATCAGCTTGAATCAGTCGGCCCATTCTCCTCTGACCTCTAGCATCAACAAGGCATTTTCGCCCACAGGACTGCCGCATACTGGATGTTTTTCCCTTTTCACACCATTCTTTGTAAACCCTAGAAATGGTTGTGTGTGAAAATCCCAGTAACTGAGCAGATTGTGAAATACTCAGACCGGCCCGTCTGGCACCAACAATCATGCCACGCTCAAAATTGCTTAAATCACCTTTCTTTCCCATTCTGACATTCAGTTTGGAGTTCAGGAGATTGTCTTGACCAGGACCACACCCCTAAATGCATTGAAGCAACTGCCATGTGATTGGTTGATTAGATAATTGCATTAATGAGAAATTGTTCCTAATAATCCTTTAGGTGAGTGTATATATAATATATAATATAATATAATATAATATGCTGAATTTTCAGCATCATTACTCCAGTCTTCAGTGTCACATGGTCCTTCAGAAATCATTCTAAAATGCTGCTTTGGTGCTCAAGAAACATTAATTATTGTTATCATCAATGTTGTGCTGTTTAACGTGTGCTGTTTAATATTTCTGTGGAAATCATGATACTTTTTATTCTGTTATAAATAGAAAGTTTAAAAGAACAGCAATTATTAAAAATATTTCGTAATACTAATTGTCTTTGTCACTTCTGATCAATTTAATGCATCCTTGCTGAATAAAAGTTGTTTTGTTTTTTTTCGTAAAAAAAAAATGACCCCAGACTTATGAACAGTACAGTGCACTTTGTCCATGGATGTTGAAGTAAATATATGTATATGTCTTCAGAATTATATTATAAAAAATAAAACTTGACAAATATATGTTTACCCCAATATGTTATAAAAAATATATAAATATTCCTTGGATCACTGTGTCCATTATGACAATTAACCCTCCAATGTTCTTCGGGGTCTTTTTAACCCGTAAATGACTTTTGCTGAATTAAAAAAATTGTCTATTTTTTTATTTTTTCTAGTTTTGACAAAAAAGTCATTTTTATTGTTAGAATTGTGATTTCATAATATTTAGATATGAATCCAACTGGAAAAACTTGTGAAAAGATATCTTTCAGTTATTCAAATAGCAAATAGCATATATTGGAGCTCTATAGCCATCTAGTGGCTAAAATAAAATAAAAAATACTTTTAAAACTACATTTTACAAAATATGGGCAAATATAAATTCAATTTAGATATTTGGGTCTTTTATAAAGTGAATTTTACATAAAAAGCTGTTTTTGTATATATTTTTTTTAACTTATTTATATACATTTAAAATATATCATAAATCCTCCAAAAACTGCACAAATGTGGAGTAAAAAAACATGAATAAACAGAGTAAAATTACATTTGTTAAAAAAAATATATATTATACTGTTACAAAATGACATGTTATTGTCTGGGGTCCCTGGGGACCACGAGTGTCCACGAGTGTCACTCCAAACGAAGACCATCAGAGGGTTAAACATAAATACTTTATTTCAACCGTTAAATTCATTTTTGAGTAAATTGAAAACACCCTGTCCCAACCAACTGGGCAACCAGTCAAGAAAAGCAATTGTCAGAGAAGTGCAAAAACACCAGCTAGTGCTGACACAGATGCGGAACTATTTTGCTAAAATAACATAAACTTTGAAGCAATCTTCTTCAATATTTTTCCGATTCACCTCTGAGAAAGTGGCCAGACAGAAGGTGGAAAAGCCTACAGTGACACCCACAACTCACTGGAATCCAGAGAAAGCAACAAAATACATCTGAACATCCAGGGAACACCTTTATCTTGGTTTTGTAGCTGAAAGAACTGGAATGTTTTTTGGGGGTTTTTTGCCATGAAGGGTACAGATAGTACCAAAACAGTAAAATCATTGAGGAGAACATATTTCATTAAACCACAGATGTGCATACAGGACAATGATTTAATTCCCAGCAGAACTATGACACAAAGCATCAACTATGAAAAGAAAAATTCATTTGAATAAACAAGGCTGGAATGACCCAGATTTGAATCCAAATAAAAAGCTGCTTGAGATAAACATTGCAGTTCACAGACATTCTCCATCAAATTTAGACTAATTTATTCACATATGAAGGTTTAAAAATAAATAAATGCAACAAAAATAAAAGGTGGCATAGTTTCTTAAAGAGTGTAAACATCATATTGGTTGTATATTTGAAACGTTGACATATTTGATTCGTCTCCCTGCATATCAGGCTAAAATCCATGCCCATAATCTTAAATGAGTAAATATGGTCACCCATAAAAGGAAGATGTGGGAATGTCTTAATGATTCTTAGAATCAAACGCAAGCTATTTCAGCAACCCACAACCACAGCTCTCATTTTCCACTTGTGAATAAACTCATTTTTCTCTGGAAAAATGCATGCTGACTTACTTTGGCTGTGATAAATAATAACTGTTTGGACATATCTGAGCCTGAACAACACTTTTCAGTATTTCAGGCCCATCTAACAAATCAGCCTTTGTCTTTATAATCACACCTCAGTAATTCAACTGCAAAATGCTAATTCATCTGTCAAAAATCCCTAATCCAGCTGCACTTTCTAGTGCACACCTCCTGACAAACCCAATTGAGAGCACTGATGTTAATATTGAAATAATATATTGAGCGACATAATGATACCACACAAAATGTTTAGACCTGCCGCATTCATCTACCTCTAAATCAGGGTTCACCAATCTCGGTCCTGGAGGGCCGCTGTCCTGCAGAGTTTAGCTCCAACTCCAATTAAACACACCTGAACCAGCTAATCAAGGTCTCATTAGGCATAATAGAAACTTTCAAACAGGTGTGTTGGAGCTGGTTGGAGCTAAACTCTGCAGGACAGCGGCCCTCCAGGACCGAGATTGGTGAACCCTGCTCTAAATGGTTAAAATCACATGCTGTCAAACACAATACTGGCTTGTGTGCTGAATTTACAGTGAATTAAACATTTCAGTGGAGCCAACACACTACGATAAATGAAACTTGCTGTTTTAGTGTCCAACACAATGGCTGTCTGAAATCACCCCCCTATACCCTTAAATAGGGCACTATTTGAGGGGACAGCCATTTGTAGTGCTGTCCGAAACCATAGGCTGGATCCCAAATGGCACACTCCGGCCTTGTGGACCTCCTTCGAGTTCACACTTGGTGACGTCAGGAAGTGCAGACCTAAGGGGCGCTGGCCTCGAGTCCACGAGGGCACGCGAGAGTGTATTTCGGGACAGGCTTGATGACATCATGCCACCGAAAGTCAAGCAGCCACGAAACTCCTCCCCTCATTTATCTGATTGGGCGTTCGCAAGGATTCCTGGGTAGGTTACTCGTGTGGAGGGTGCGAAAGTGCGGGCCTTCGCCGAGGTCCGCATCAAGGCGCAGAAATGCCGAATGGGACACCCTACGGACTTGTACACTTGGCGAGCACGTGCAATTTAAGGCCACGAGACTGCAAGTCCACATGAAGTGTGCCATTTGGGATCCAGCCATTGAGAACGTTTTCAAGTGCACTCATTCAATCCCACAATGCACCGCAATAATGAGTGTACAACCGAATTCCAATCGTAAGTGAGCATCCTTATGCCTTACTCACTCCAAAGGGCAGAACATGACCATAAATGATTAAATTACTTCCTTGAAGTGACCATTGCATGTTCCCTTCACTAACAGACCTGTTTACAGACGGCATTCAATTGCTGATTTTCATTTGGAACGCTCCTACAAATGGCGTCCCCTTTCCGAAGTGCCCTTCAAGAGTGCAAAAACACTGTTTGGAATTCGCCCGATATAAACGGCTAGAGAATACCCATAATGCACTGTGACGGTCACTCCAAATGAATTCCTGTGTCAGCGGTGAGCAATGTTAGGGGTAGCTAATGCTTTTAACATTAGTAGTAAGTAACTAGTAAATTAAAGCATTACTTTTAAAATTACATCAAAATACCTGAGTTACTTTTTCAAATAAGTAACACAAGTTACTTTTTCACATTTGTTGATTGACACCTCTCCTGTCACCGTGTTGAGAGAAGGAGCCGAGGCATTGTGTGCTTTGTATTGTAGTTTTATCTAGACTAACTGTGAGCATGCATTTACTCATCTCACTTGCACGAAAACATTCAGTATTCCTCAAAATAAATAAATACAGATAAATGTATTATTCAATGTCTTTCCTGATGATCCCTGATGATCTTATTAAACAATACTAATAAGCAACAATGGCTTTAGATACACATAACATTTGTGTTTAATCATTGCTGAAGTAAAGAGTGCTGAACACTGGCAGTGAGGCAGTCTCATTCAACTCATTTGTATGTGCTTCTCAGGTCCCGCTAAGGTTTTATGTTTAAGGGTGTTTATGGTGACATACAAATCATCTATTTACATATGAGTCAGATCGTACGAATTCACACAAAATAGCACATCATACTTAAACATTTTCATTAGATTAGGTTAGGAGGACATAAGCAACAAACAATTTCATGTTCTAAGAATGTTTTCCTAAAATTCCCATTAAAGCGAGGCTCAGTAGTTTCGGGATTTCTTCGCTGTATTCTCGCTTTTTGCTCGCAGGTTTCTCTCTAGAGCTCCCTCCACAGCTTCGGAATAGATATTTGACAACACTGTTGTAAAAACTCGTTGGCGATTCTCAGACACCAGAGGCTAGTAGATCAATGACATCAAAGCAGATGGGACATTCTTTAAAACGTCTTCTTCATTCGGGTTCGAACAGCGTGAGGGAGCGCAATAATGACAGCATTTTAGCAGATTTCTTTTGGCCGTAAAGCAATTGTTTACATCGCGAGACCTGATATCACGCGATATTTCCTGACGCGGCCCGCCGGCTCAAAGTTGCAAGTGCGGATTTTCCGCTCACGGGCACCAGGGGGGTGCGAAACGACCACCATTCAACCCGAAATAAGTAATATAACCATTTCAATGACTCCGAAGCTGTTCAGTTAAGGTAAAAAAGTTACTTAGTTCACCTTTGAGTTATGAAAACATTATTTTCAAAAGTTTCGTGAATTTTCAAAATGATGTTTTTATTTTAAATTAAGAATGTTTTATTTCTTGGCTAAACAAGCATTCGGGAAAACATCTGATGAATATTCATTCTTTGAACGTTACACTAATAAAGTATGATTTTCGTTTTCATGCAAATATTTTGAGAAGCTTTATCAAATCTGGTGTTCAAAGAACATTGTATTAACTTACAACAAGAATATTTTGTTTGTGACTTTGAGAGAACCTTTACTGAAAGTTAGCCAAAATCCTAAGATGTTCTCTGTTAGCTGGGTCATCAATGAAAAAAGCAGGTTAGATTTGTGGTTATTAAAGCAGAATCTATAGTTTACAGCTACATTATGTATTACCATTATGTATGCCAATATAGTGTTGATTTCATTAACAACAACTGTTACAAAAAAGTGTTAACTGAACTTTTTCTGTGACTAAAACATAGACAAATTCACAGGCTTTCACAAAATGATTCATCCCCATTAAAGATGAGATCTACAATTGCGCAACGACAATGAGGCCTGCCAAAGTAGACAGCTCATGGTATACCTGATCAAACTTACAAAAACAAAAAACATTGGTCTATATCCCATATATTTGTTCAAACATGCAAGTAGAGATTCAGCAATCATAGATAATATCATTCAGGCATAGACCCGTCGTCTGAATGTGTTGGCTATACCATCAGAATACCTGCTGAATAATTTCATAGTGTGTGAAAGTGGGGGTTGGTTTGCAGTCACTGACAGGGGCTGTCAATCTTTAAGAATGTCTCAGAGTGAAGAGTCACCTTAAGAATAGGGGACCTGAAAAGGTCTGTCAGTGTTTGTGAGAAAGGACTGGTTTTGAATGGAGTGTTGTCCATAGGGAGATCAGGAATGTCAATAAAAGGTCAAAATATGTCTTGTATAGAGCAGCAGATAAGTATTTAGAGCTCACTGACTATAGGTGTGACTCAAGTGTTAACTGGGTTATACTCAAAAGGCATTGAAATACTTTATGAATCTCTGAGAAAAAGCAGGATTTGTTTTTGTTCCTCACTTTCTTTTAAAACCTGTTACAATGTGACCCTTGAAAAGTCACCATGAAATCAAAATGGACAGTTCTTGTTTTTTTGTGTTTTTTTTGGAATATTGCAGTATTTATTATAAAAGATTTATCTGTGCACACCATTTCTTTTTTATAACTTCCCCTCCCTCTTGCAGCGACATCTCTTCTCTTCTCTGATGACGTGTTTTTCACAGCAATAGCAAACCAATCCTAGGTTGTTTCTCTAATTTGCACAAAACTGTGTATACAGCACCTCATACTTCTGACAAAATTATTAAAGATAAGATAATTTTGATTAATTCAGTCATTTGCAAGTTAAGTTTTGTGTGTGTGTGTGTGTGTGTGTGTGTGTGTGTGTGTGTGTGTGGGGGGGGGGGGGGGCATTGCCCACATTTAATTTTAATAAAATTTTCTTAAAAAACAATTCATGAATTCCTGATACTCATGTGTGGCCAGCCATCCTTTTATTTGTAAGTGTGAATGACAGATGGACGCTGTAATACATTTTGTCATTGTTTTGGAGCACACTAGCTTATAGATAACAGTAAGGCAAACATATAACATAACTTCAATTTTGATTTCATGGGGACTTTAATGGTTTCAGAAAGGTGTTGGAGCGCCTCCCTTGTGGCTGCTATGAACAATGGACGAGCACATATGCCTGCTTTCCCGGCCTGAACTCACTACAGCGTACTAGCCAACAGTATGCGTACTTCTGTACGTCATGATGGATTTAGTGCGCCATTTGGGAGTGGAACAAGGAATATTATTATTTTAATGTTTTGTGGGGAGGATTGTTATATTTATTTGATCTGTTTAATCAATATTTCCACATTTATTTATTGGTTTAATTTATATATTTGTCCTTTTTTCCTTTTTTTTTTTTCAATTCAAATGTGATGTAATATTTGGCCGTCCCTGAACCGCTGGTTCTTTTGTATTCTGTAAGTAAATGTAAAAAAAAAAAAAAAAAAAAAGAAGAAAAAAAAAAGGAGTGGCACAAGGCCAACAAACGCAACGTCATATTTAACGGCTCTGGCAACGTCTAACCATAGACTGTAAAAAATAGCGTCTAACGTCCAACTGATGGACTCTCGCTCATTTAGGTGAGCAGAAAGTACGGATTAGTAACGCAGTTATACTGCATAAAGTTATAGTTGGCTACTTGTTTATTTGCGTTTTCCCTCCGAAAGAGTGTCAATCGTTTTTTATGTTGATCAGTTTATGTCAACGTGTACAGAAATACTTGAAGCTGTTTATCACAACAAATAGCCTAAACAACTTGTTTTTGTTATTGATAACTTACTTAACGTTACACGAAACATCTTTAGTCGTCTCAAAGATGGTAAACTTGACAAGGAAGGCAAATATTAGGCCTACACTTCACATTTAAAAGCTAATACCGTAAATATTAGTAGGCCTGTGACATGTTTATTTTCTTCGTAGGCCTAACGTTAGGCCTAACTTACATAGGCTACAGGAGACACTGAAGTAATTATGGTCATGTTGTCCTGGGACAAGATGTGGAGAGGATTTAAACAGGTCAGTAGACATTTAAAATGACTTAGCAGGCTTTTGTACTTTTTATTGCATCGTTTTTTTATACACTAAAATGTTTACATTATTATTTCTGAATGTTTACTTTCAAATATTGCTCCTTTCTCCTTTTTAAAATAATAATAATAACTGTGCCTTATGATGATGGTATGTTTCCAGTGTAACTTACATGCATTAAAGACAGTAAAAGCATAGATACATGGTAATTGGCTCCATCTGCTGGTTATTCATAATATGCAATTTTTTTCACCATTAGTTAGATTGCTTTGGTTTGTTAATGGATTGTCCAAACCAATAGATACATGTTTTTTTGTACTTTAGTATTAAGTATTATCATGTCAATATTATAAACACTATTTCGTGTTCTGATTGGAACACAATGGAACAGAAATGGACATGTAAAAGAGGATGAAATGCCTCCGTCCGAAAGCTTCCACTGCATCTTTTGTGTTGACATTGAACCTGAGGCCTTACTTCTCTTTTTGTGTTCCAAAAAAAGAAAGAAAGAAGGCAGGTTTGGATGAGTAAACTTTAGGGAAAGGTTTCGTTTATTTGTTTAAACAACTGTAACAACTGTGGGCTATTTGTTTATTGGGTTGTTGCAGCTGGGCACTGGCCCACAAGAGGGCGCCATAATACAAGGATTCAGAAAAAGCGTGACTCGATCGCCTAGTAGTACAATTTTCCCGGATTTAGGAACGTTGCTATGATATGCCGTAATAATCTTTGTAAATAAATAAAGTTTATGATATTTTCTCATGTATGTTTTTGCAGTTTAAATGCCCCTCTTCTCCTCTCCTGAACTCCCAAAGGTTGATCCTCAAAGTGAAAATGTAGGTCTATCTGGGCTGGCATCTGCAGTTCTGCACATCATTTAAATGAAACGATTAAACAAATATTTAATAGTACCAAATCTTTTTTCATTTTACATGGGAGTCATTGTTACGCTACTTGAAATAGGCTACACAGCTGTGAACTACGGCTACAATAACTTTGCACGAGCTGTTTGATTTTACTGCGTTTTTTTGAAGCTTGTAATTAATTTTCTAAAGGACGTCCGTTAGTTCAGAAGAATAGCTGTCCATCTTTTGCTTACAAATCCTCATTTAAAAAAATCAGTCCAGTGAAATGCCACTCAGTGGTTATGTGTGCGAAGAGACTAATTTGAAGTTAAATAGCCTACATAAATATATAAGTTAAAAATAATTATATTGTATTGTGTCGGATTGTCTAAGAACCATTTACGGAAATGTAATCAAGCATGCGAATTGCTGTTAAAATAGTTTTTATTTCGTTTTTAATCATGTGTAGTTAATCGCTCTAAAATAGATTAATTTTGCACTGCATAACCCTTAGTATTACAGTGGATCTAAACTGCTGCAAGAATACGTTTTTTTTATATGTCTTCCAAAAACGACCACAAGCGACATTTTGTCTAGATTGTGTGTGTGTATATATATATATATGTATAACAGATCAGATGTAACAGCAGCAAATGCACTTTTAGTTTTGTAAGCCAAACAAATGATAAGCGAATGTCATTTTTCATATTTAGAAAATGAATGCATGCACTATATTTTCCAACACACAATGCAGTTTTATTTTATTTTTTCCAGGTCTACAGTTTATAACTACCATTTACCTCAAGGTCTGTGGACTTCTCACAGGTTTCTGCCATATTACTTCTAGATGAGGAGTCCAAGTATTTTCAGGTACTCACTGTACCTCCCTTCAGCCTCTTAAATTGCCTGTATTACCCAAGATAAAAATCATATTTATTTATGTTATTATTTAATGTTGATTAGCTTGATTAACCTCACTCATTTAATAAAGCGCGTTATCAAGTGCCATGCGATTATTAAAAGACATTTATTGCGTGAGATATGAGGGCAGTTCTGATTTATTGATCCAAAATGATCAACATGCCACAACACAAATTTAGACAGCAGCAGCACCCTATAGTTCTAATGGTGTAGATGGGACCTAAATGTCACTGTATTCCTGACGGTCTTCTGTTTTAACATTTAATTCTACTCCCTAAGAATAATATAGAGCTAATCTCACCAGATGCTCCCCTTTATCTAAACAAACCTTTAATACTCCAGCACCGTTTTGTAATTAAAAGGGTAATAATAGGCGGTAGGGGGGTTTGGATTCTTGTGGAGGGGGTTGGGTCTGTCGGTCATGTCTGTGCATTTGAATACATGTATCATGAATATGCATCTCTTAACCTAGAGCATTAGAGCTGCGGTTGGTCAGTGGATCCGTCTGATTAATGCAAGTTTTGCCTAATATATGTACAGATGATTTCAACTGAGATCCTCTCGAATACCACAAATGTAATGTTTTAATACTCTTTATATTAGAGTAGCTTATTAGATAGTAGTTAACAGATTCCATGCAATTTGATTTGTTTACGTCCTTCTTTGTTTTTGTTTTGAAATATGGTTTCAATTCATTTACTTTTACAGGACAAGATTCTACTCTTAGCACAATCATGTCTAATTTGAACACGGCAGTATATAGTTAACCTTCAGAAAATTTCCACAGGGCTTTCATTAGTTAAAAAATATTACATTCATGTTCATCAAATTATTACTCTCTTCATAAGAGGGTAAAATAATCCTTGCTAATCACGATGTAATAAAACTCGTCATATTTTTTGTTGTACATTTGGAATTTCCATTTCTGATTCCCAATAGTCTGAGTCAGGCCAAATGTACTAAAATGTGCAGCGTTCACATCTGTTTTCAAGCCTTCGGAGTTAAAGGGCAAATTTGCACAAAACAATATTTTTTCAGTGAATGGTCTACTCTGCATTCTCCAGTTCAAAATGAATGTGTAGCTAAAGTTAAATACTAAAACCTTAATTTAAAAGCAAATTAATGTACATTTCACAAGGACAACGAAGGTGGCAAAGTGATTTTTTTTTTCTTGCCGATTTGCAACGGTAATTAATATTGAGACCTTCAACTTTGAATTGCTTCAAATAGTATAAAATGAGATATGTGTAATTTATATTTTTTCGGATAATGTATATATTATTAAATTCCCACATTTGAAAACCAGAGCTTTTAAATGCTTTCGTTACAATGGTACATTTCAGTATGTTGCGGTTGATTCAATGTAGTTTAATTGTTTAGAGTGGGTTTGCGATTTGAAAATGCAGGGGGAAAAAAATGTCAAGATTTTCTGTCCCTGACAAATGCACGCTCGACAGTGATTGGCCATTTATATGTTCCTCCTCAGTGTTGCATTGTTTTGAAGTTTGTGTGTTCCCCTTTAAGAAGGGGGCTCTTTGCAGCTGAAGAATTTGCTCTCCTGTCGCTGTGAATGGGGCCCGGGCAGGAGCTTAGCGAGGGGCCCAATGTTTTGTTCTGTTACACTTCAATAGGGCGTCAAGCAGGGTTTGGGCCTGACAGCCTGTGGATTAAAGGCTCTTACCAGAATCTGTTCGCCCCACCCCCTGACCCGCGCACTCCAACAATAGCCTGAAAGAAACACATTCTTAACTCTTCAAGTACTAAGTTGTAATTTGCAGGTGGCTATAGCCTAGCAAGTCCCTATAGCCCAAGACGATAAGGGTTATGGAGAAAAAAGGAGGGGGAAGAGGGCGTTAGTTGTAGCCAACCTCCTCTTTTTGCTCCTCTTCAGCTTTACCTTTAAAAATATAAATTAATTTATCATTGATGTGAAAATCACAGTAATGATCTAGCGGATCGTGTCGTTGGACGATGGCCTTGAATTCGGAAAGGTACATGGTGTTCTAATCCCTGCTATCTATCCAATTGTAAAAGATACACCGGATGTCAACAGTTTGGGGGTCGTGGAGCAGTCGTTGTTAACAATAGCCAGATGCCTGTTCCGAGCAAACAGTGTAGCGATGACAAACAGTTGTTGTTGCCTTTTGTTTTGACAGCACTTCCGAACAGAGCAAGAAACATGGAGCCAGGAAGAAACAGACTTATGTTTTTAAATATTTGTCACTAAGAGATCTAGATGATAATAAAACGAAGCAAAACATTTATCATATTGGTAACTATTCTTATTGAACAAGGAAATTCAGCAGGATTTGGATTTTCCAAATGTGTTTAACCGAGATGGACCACTAGGTGGAGCTATTTGAAAGTTCCTCAGCAGTGACAGAGGTGCACAGGTGAAGCAGAGATGGGTTGAATATGTTTGTGCAAGAACTATTATTTTCTCCTTTCAAGAGAATATTTGGTAACACTTCACAATAAGGTTCCATTTGTTCACATTAGTTAACTACGTTAGTAGTTAATGCATTAACTGACAACTCATCAAAATACGTTTTTTTAGTGCAATTTAAGTTGAAATGACTTAAATATCCAAGTTGATTGTACTTAAAAATTTAAGGAAGCAACTTTTTTTTTTTTTTACAGTTTACTTTTAAAGCATTTCTTAATCTTTGTTGGTCACATTTTATATTAGTCTTTAACTACTTTACCTTCATCAAAAAAACAATTATTAGGCACAATGTACTTATTGTGTTCATGTTGTATTGCAGAATATGATTAGTGACAGGTTTGGTGGTACGGTTAGGTTTAAGGGGTAATGAAAGAGTCAACATTGTAATTATAGATTACAGTAAGTACAGTAATTAATTACAGCTGGAATTGCATGCAGTTCTTTTTTAAGTATAAGTACAATGTAAAAACATGCATGTACACAATTAGTGCATTATATCAAATTATAATTTAAATGTTAGTACATAGTAGTTAAATGCTCCGCAGCTATAGGGTCCTTACATACAGAAAGAAATCTTCTCACATTACTCCGATTTTATGCAGACTTCATTGGCTACCCTTACGCTTTCGTATTAAATACAAGATACTCCTTATCACATTCAAAGCACTCCATGGTCTTGCCCTCCCCTATATTTCTGATCTCATCCATACCTATTCCCCTGTCCGCACACTTAGATCCTCTGATACCGGTTTTATTGACTATCCGTAGGCACAAACTATCATCGTTTGGTGGAAGGGCTTTTTGTACTGCTGCCCCCACTCTCTGGAATTCTATTCCTCAACACATCCGCGACCTTTCATCATTACACGATTTCAAAACCCACCTTAAAACATATCTTTTTGCTACTTGTTTCCCTGACTCAGATTTTTATGTTTATGTACATCTATTATGTTATCCATCTCAGTTTATTTGTATTGTTTCTATGTCATGTTTATTTGTACTTTATTGTAAAGCGACCTTGAGTTTTCTGAAAGGCGCTATATAAAATAAACGTATTATTATTATTATTATTATTAAAGACACTTCATATAAAGTGTGACCCTTTAAGTTATTTCAACATTAAAAAAAAAAAAGTATGGTATTTATTTACATTTATGTTAATATTATTTAATGGACCCTGAGCTAACATGAACTAACATTGAACATTTTTATTAACATTTTATTTATTAAGGATGAATAAACATTTGTAAGAAATATTTGTCAGTTGATGCATTATCTAATGATACCGTATTGTAAAGTGTAAAGCGAAAATTTTTATCTAGATGTTGAAAAAAAAAAAAAAAGTGGTCTTTTTGAAGTGCCACAAAGAAAGAAAACAAATAAAAACTTTTACCAAAAAATTTTGGTCACGTCAATCAGAATATTTTTCCGTTGTATTAAAGAGGCTCCTCAGAGTATTGCTGTCCAGAAGATCTCGTGGTCCAGCAGAGAGGAGTCGGCTCATCCTTATAGTCCCGGCCGGGTGTGTAACACCAAACTACATCTGGCCAATGATTCAGAGTGTCAGAGTTCACGCTGCATGCTTACACACGCACACACACACACACGCTGCTGCTCTTTCCTTGTGGTCAGCTGATCAGTTTGATCGCCCTTGTTCAAAAAATCCCACACTGAATGCTCTGTCCATTCATTTTCATATCCTCTGTAAGCTTCCGTTTCAAAAGCAGAATGCTCCTGGTCCAGGCCTGAGGGACCCAAGCAAAATGTTTTTATTTATGGGGAAAATGACATTGCCGACATTGCATATTGGCTCTAATTTCGTTCATGCTCAATGGTGTTTTTGAAAACTTGTCCTTAAAGTGGCAGCCTTTCAAGAGCAGCCGCCTTTTCCCCTTCGTTTTCCTGTCACCAGTAACAGAACACAGATGTGACATAGGGTAGCAATTCCACCTCTATTTGTTTTAGGGTTGATCGAGTTATTTAAAATGTTTGCAGTCCTGGAAAGGGCTGGGGAGGGAGAGATGGGTGCATGTATGTGAGAAAGAAAGGGGGAGAGAGAAAGAGAGAGGGTAAAGTGTGTTTATGGACCCCTGGCCGCACCAGGTACAGCAGTGACAGATATGTAAACAGCTCGAGCACGCTAGACGCACGCTGTGAAAATAAAGTAAAGCAGCCAGATTTTAAATGTCTTCTGTTTACTTTGGGATGTTTCCTAAAACAGTTGAACTGCTAGTTAATTTTCTCTTGTACATATCATAAATCCTTTACACCTGCACAGTCTGTAATACAATGTTGAGCTTGTTATGGGACCGTCAATTCATTTATTTATTAGGCTAGTGCTTGGTTTTGTCCTGTTTATTATTATTATGACAGCAGAAATATACGATTTTAATTATATTTGTATTGTTATATTATTATTAATGAATGAAAATAGAAAAATAAATGACTATCATAGTGGTTTATATAATAACAACAGCAGAAATATGCTATTTTCATGATATTATTATTATTATTATAGCATTATTATTAATGATATTAGAAAAAATACTACTAATTTGTAATTGTAATTATTATGATTATTATTGTGCAGGTTTTATGTACCGATGCAAAACTTAAGACTTTCCTCCTTATAAAACTTCACTACTTCACACTAAAATCACTTTTGACTATTATTAGTATTATTTTATTATCTGCCGGGTGTTTTGGGGCCATATCTGTGAAGGTCTGTACACATCAAGCTGCTCTCAAAGGCACTTTACAAACAGCCAACTGTAACCTTCAAAGAATGAAAGAAAGAATCCAGGCTGCAGTGAAATCTAATCCAGCCACAGCTATAGCTACATGTTTCCCTGCCCCCCTGCTGAACTCTGACCTCTGACTTTGTCTGGGTCATCTAACCTTGCTTGAGTTATAGACACATCTTGCCTCATTCTAGTTCTCTTATGAGTCTCTCTCTTTCTCTCTTATCTGTTGAGTATGTCCCCACTGGGCTGGCAGGAGGAGAAGGGGGGAAAAAAACGAACGGATTGGGGACATTGCTTGCAGCAGAAATGTCAGGGAGACATTAAACAGTGAAAAGCTGGGTGTGCTTTCATAGCACAACCTGTCTGTTTTCCCTCCTATTCTTTTTCCAGCCCCACATATCATCAGTCTTCCAACTGGGGCTTTTACTCTGTGATCAGTATGTCCTGGTCATTTTCCAGGCTGTTTGTCGAAGCTATGACTTATGCTATTGAACCAGTAATGCTGCCCAATAAAATATTAATGTAGGACCCTCAAGATTGTATTTAATTTTATTATGCATGCATATAAGGTAAATCAAACAATTCTGTTGAAAGAAGTGACTAGCGTCACAAAACGAAACTGCAAAACATATTTAAACAGATTCCCCAAATACTTTTCTCATTTCATATTGGCCAGACAAATAGTTATTCCTGCCCCACATTAATGCCATTGCTCAAGTAAATGTTACTGTGTCAGTTTTCGCCATGTCAGTTGCATGTTTCTACCACAATTTTTTACTTTTAGGGGGAATCAACCTTACAAATACATTACTTAGGTGCCATTGCATAAAAACCTGGGATATGATTATTTTAACATCATAGAATTTACACTTTACCTTTACATTGTTGGTTTGTTGGCTTAAAGGAACACTAAGTAAGATTTTTGCATAAAAAAACCCACTAGAACAATGTTATATATTTTGTTGATTTTTGTACTTACATTATCCCAAATGTTTCTAAGAATGTTTAAATCCAGAGAAATAGGCAGTTTTATCACTGACATAAAATGTGCGTCGCATAACAATGACATCATACCCGCGTTACCCCCAATTTCCGAAACCATGGAAACGCCAAAGACACTTTAATATATTATGTTTTATTAGACAGGTGAGCAATTGTTTGGATACATTCATTGACAGAAAACTAATCATTGTTATCAACACAGTTAGTCTTTTTGTTTAAATCTCGTTTTCTTGATTTACCGCGAGTACCATATTTACCATGCCTACCGGTAATATCGATCTAGCTCACTGCAGTGTGCCTTTAAAAGTACGATCAGAATCTAAAGCTGACGCACTTGTCTTTTTGTCAAGGAAAACCACGCTCTGCCTTTGCCAGCTATGATACGGGGTTTGCATGAAATGTCTACTTGCGTTTATAGTGATTGCAACCTGTTGCGTTTGATTAGGGGCTGTTATAATTGTCTGACATTAGATTTGTGGTCGTATGCTGTTGCTCAGCAGGTGGCCCTGGCATGGACTGTCATTGTTAGGATAGAGGCAGCCATTATGTGCGGAAGTGGTGATCAGGAAGTCCTTTTGCCCAAAGCAACGGCTCTACAGCGGTCTCCTCTGGAGACCAGAAACAACAAACTTGCCAGACAAACACAAACAAAATAGTTGAGCTTAGGCATGTACCTGCAATCCTCCCCCTCTCTCTCCATCCTAACTATAACCCCTCTTTAATTGAATGTGACTCGTGATCCTCCATTCTTTTCCCCCGAAGAAGTGCTTTTGTATGCACCCTTTAGTTCCAGGGCCAAAAGGCCCTTTAGTGGCCTTCAGGCATTTCTTATTAGTGTTGTAACAATATACCTTTCTTTCTCCCACCCTCCTTCTCTCTCCAGACTCAAAACAGCTTTGAAACTCATCCTGTACTGGTTCTTTAACAGCACCCGAGGGCGGGAAACAGCAGGTTATGTATCCAGGTCTTTCTCGCACACCTTCCTCGACCCCATCGCTCCCACCCGAGAGAAGGTAAAGGCCCTTTGTCACGTAAGCATACACAAGCAGCCCTTGTTTATTTTATCGAATGTTTATTTCATTTTTTAACGTGCCACTCAAGGCTCCGAGGAGACGCGTGTGTACCTTTCCTCCACCCGTGTAAACACAGCATATTTCGCCACTCGTTTCCCGCTGTAAAAAGTTTATATCTGTAATCTGTTAAGTCAAATATTTTAAACAACATCTCGCTGTGTTTATAAATACTGCCGGACCGCTGTAATGAATTTACGGTAATGCGTTTTTTTTTTTTTTGTCTTCACTATCACTTCAAACCTTTTGCGGACAAGCCAAGCGAAAATCGTGTAAGATTGTTTAAGTTTGAAGCGAAAACAAAACAAAAAATGACAGAAATAGAAAATGTTGGTGTGACAGACAAAACAACATGAGCGCAAACACTTCTGTGTGTAGGATGAAGACAAACAAGTGGTGAGAGTGTGTGTAAATCTGAACTGATACTGATGAGGTGAATGATGAAGGATGAACACACTGTTATAGATTATTATGACCACCGGCATAGTCGTTATTCACTGTGAAATATACACTGCTGATGATTTAGGGATTTTTTTTTTTGCGCTCATGGAAAGTGTGTATTTATTCTGTTGGATTTTCATTTGTCAGTGTGTACAACTGAAATAACACTTTAGCTTGCATTAATAGACACCGTGTGCAAATTATTCTTCAAGTATCGTTAAATGTTTGACTGAAGTCTAGGGTGTTTTCACATATAATTTTTTCAAGTAAAAAGAATAAATGTTGTTGAGATTCAGTGGGATGCATTTTTCAATGTGTTTTTTTTTTTTTAATCACTTATCACTTCTCTATCATTTTTCAGTAATCATAGAGACAGGAAATTGTGGCGGTAGAATGGGTCAGGTTCGAGTCAAACCATGGCTGGACCTCCAGATACGATTGGAGGAATTTGCAAATTACTGTCAATTTGTTTGACCATGATGTGATTAATGAATAGCTATCCATATAGTACAAATGACTGCTATTGCTTTAGGTGGTAACATATTATAGGCCGACCAAGGCTACAGTGCTATACGTAAGCCATAAGGTACGAGAGGCTGTGCTTTATCGTAAATAAGTCACGGCTGAACGGTTGTTAGGCACTACGCGAAGCAGTATGCTTTTATAAAACGGTTACCACACAATACAAATATTAAAGCCCAAAAATATGCATCAATCCAACTTTCATGAAGTAAAATCACTAAAAGCCTTCCTTGCGCTGGAAAAAAATAGTCCCTGACTGTGAACAGCAGCAGAAGTTACATTATTTCGCCCTTAGATGGCGGCAAAGACTCTCTTAATGAGTAGCTGCGTTTCCATTACCCTTCAAATTGCGCAAATTGAAATTGCGAATTGAAAATACGCCCAATGGAAACACGTCAATTTCGCAAAAACTCCCATTTATCGCAAAAAAGTTTACGCTCGCATGAGGTGGTTTTTCAGGCAATTCGAAAAAGAAATATTTCGCAAAACTGCAATGGAAACAATTTTTGCGCATTTACAGGTCACCTGACGTAGATGACGCGGTATGTTTGGACAGAATATGAGATAGAGCTCTTTATTAAATTCATATAAGACAAAAGAATTACAGGAATAATGGATTCTAAACCTCAAATAAATGCCACAATCAAGACCTCGAAGCAGATATGAGGTAGAAACACCCAGAAACACCTCATATGTGCCGCTCACAAGTATAATAAGGGTCGTTCCTTACCATTAATGCTTGGAAAACACATCTCCTTCGATTAATAATAATGGCTAGTGCAGTGGCTGGGATATAGTACATAAACCTACCAACGTCCGTTACCATGGTTTTTGGAATGATTTTACTTATCGCGAGAGGAAAAATGAAGTTTTAGTCGCATAACATCAGTTAATGGAAACGCCGTCATTTCGCAATAGTTTTTTGTCGACATTTAGAACAAATCGCAAAAGTTTTGCGCAAATCTGTAATGGAAACGCGCCTAGTGAGTCTGTCAGTAGAGAAAACTTTTATATTGAAACGACTGGAACACGGAGAAGCAAGGCGCAACTTACAAATGACTAGCGTGTCAGGGTACAGGAAAACCTCTTAACTGTTAAAAGGACAAAATATCGCAGCAGACATTGAAACTGATTTTTTATTACGCATATAGGACTGACCTGAAAGAAAATGCTATATACTGTAAATGCAGGTACACTCACTTATTTGATCTCTTACAATACTCTATTCTATAAGCTTCAATGAACAATATCCATGAGAACAAACTTATGTTTATCAGCCAAATCAGAATCAAGGACTTGAACTAACCGTTTTATAAAACGTATTTCCATGCTTAGAAAAAAAATCAATAGTTTTTACTTCGCACCCATAGTTTTGTTTGGAATGCATTACATTTATTCAGGCATTTGGATACTTTCTTAAAGGGAACCTAAAAAATGAAAATTACATTATGTCATCATTTACTCACCCTCAAGTTGTTCCAAACCTTATATGAATGATTTCTTTCTGCTGTACACAAAAGAAGATATTTTGAAGAATGTTTGTAGCCAAACAGTTGATGGACCCCATTTATTTCCATAGTATGGAAAAAATACTATGGAGTCAATGGGGTCCAACAACAACTTGAGGGTGAGCTAATGATTACAGAATTTTCAATTTTGAGTGAACTATGCCTTTAAGGTCATTTCAGTACACGATTGGGAATTTCGCATGAGGCTGAAAGTTTTCCCCATGCAGATTTCACAATGGGTTCAAGTTGTACATGCATATCCACACATTGATCAACAGAAAGCAGCTTGGTTTGAAAGTGACTTCATACATTGGTACACTATTGATAATAGACAATGGACCAATAAAAAAAGGCATTTGATGGAGTAAATTTATTTACAAATGTCATAACTTACTCAACTTACAAGTATTAGCCTTATTTTGTTTTAAATGTCTTGGAAGCAAACTTGGGTTTTAAACACAGTCATTGTGACACACAGAGAACGTGTTGGCCGTATCTAAACATTGATAAACTCTCAGTTAGTCGTGGGCAGTGTACTGTTGTACCTCTAAATCAGCACAGCATTCTCTTGACAAGCTAATACCTACAGTATATAGAACATTTGTCAATTCACATCCTTCTCTGATATTGTCCTTGCATTATAAACCATTCATTTGTCAATGTGATGAAACAATCGTGAACCTTGCGAAGCTCCATCGCCATGTCACGTTATATTAGGAACAATCTGAAGTTCCATCAGAGCAACACAAAGAAAGGTGGACGTGCGGCTGAGGAGGGAGTCGTTCTTCATATTCCCTCAGATGTGAGGGGCCGTATATTAAGGCAGTCAAATTGTAGTGTGTGCATGATTGGTGGCAAGAACCTGGACAGGGAAGATTGCTTGTGAGAGTAGCCTCGCATTAAGCCTGTCAATGTACGAACAGTTCACAGGAGAGAGCTATAATTAAGCCTCCCTTATCCAAGAGAGGCTCTCCATTATATTTAAATTAAGCATGAGTGATTTTGATCAATGTATTCTGAAGGTATATGTGTGTTGATAGCCTTGGAGGCGCATGGGATTTCATCTCCGTGTCAGACAAACAGAAGAGAGAGAGAGAGAAAGAGAGAGAGGGTGACAGAAACAGAAATTTTTTGAAAAGATTCAAGACACAGTTCTTTTTGTTTGGATTATGATCGTCATGTCTCGTAAAGTTGTGGAAAATGTCAAGTCGCCTGTCATCATATCCGTCTGTGAGTGTGTGTTCCTGTGCCTCAAACCAATTGATTTGTTGCCGTCATCAAGAGCGATAAAACGATTCCCTTTCCTGAGCGCTCACGACCACATCTTTGGAGAACAGTTTGTTCATTTCAATTGCTGAGAGACGTAAAGAGCGGGCGAAGTGGAGAAGTTCCTCCCATAAATCTCAGCTGAAATATGACTTTTCCTGCCTTTTCCTCACGGCTCAAGTGTGGAGGCATGCTTGAATCTGACATTAAATGCCCCTCTCGTCTAAGTGAGCGCAAGACTGATGGCGGAAAAGTTACACTTCCAGAGCAACAGATAGTGACCAGAAGTATCCAAGCTTTAAACAAGCTGCATGAATTGTGTTCAAGTCCTTACTGGTTTATCTGTCCAGGAGAGCTATAAAGAACAAGAAACAGACTCTGAGGCAATAAATTTGACTATTATTTGTTGGCCAGAGCGAGTATAACATATCTTTGTTTAATATGTGAGTGCATGGGATGGGAGTCACTTTTTCTTTTTCTTTTTTTTATAGTGCTGGGAGTGTAAATATGTGTAGGTTCTTATGTCACAAAGTGGCATTATGCACAGTTAATTTAAATGATCTTTTAGTATTGTGACAAATAGTCAGTAATAATGTGATATTATGTAAAAAATAATATATTAATATATTTTAAAATGTCATTTATTTCTGTAATGGCAAAGCTGCATTTTCATCAGTCAGTGTCACATGATCCAAAAAAACATTTATTTTTATTATCAATGTTGAAAACAGTTTTGCTGCTGAATATTTTTTTGTGGCAACTGTGATGCGTTATTTCTTTCAGGATTCTTTGAAAGTTCAAAAGTACAGCATTTATGTAAAATGGAGATCTTTTGTAACATTGTAAACGTCTTTAATGTCACTTCCGATAAATGTATAAATGCATCCTTGCTAGATAAAAGTATTAATTTATTCCCCCACCCCTTCAAAAAAACTCACTGAACCTAAAGTTTTAATGACTTGTAGGTCCAAGGGGGATATATTTGCTTTGAGTATGAGGGTTTCTAGATTGACAATAAACATAATTTAAGTTTTAATTACAAATATTGAATGTTATAAACTCAGGAGTGGAGACACGTTTAAATTTTGTTTTGTGTTTTTTACTGTACTGATAGATTTTACTGTACTGTTTTTTACCGTACTGATAGAAATGTGATGTGGAGTATAAGTCTGAAAAACATGTCACGATTTCCAGTGTTATGCACCTTTTTTTGCTTTCCATCTAGCACAAGTATGCGCCTTATGATCAGGATCAGGTGAACCTGAAACCATTTTAGTCATTCAGGGCTTCCTTAAGACAGACTAATTGACTAGTTGTTCAGGAAACCCACCAACTAGTTGTTCGAATATGTTGTTTTACACATCCTTTACATGTCCCGACCATAAAAGACACGAATATGCATATCTAAGTGAAATGCTGAGTGGTAGAGACAGAAAGCGAGAGATTGCTATCTGTCTGCATTGAAAAAGAAACCACCGTGTTAGGTTTCTGATGGAACACAGTGCTTTTGTGTTGCACGGCTGGCTCTCGCCAACACTAGTGTCTTACAGGCTGGCGAATTAAACGCACTGGCTCCCTCGAACCTTGCTTTCCTCTCACACTAATCTTGCCGTATTACCTTCCAGGGTCGCCGTGCTGTTTTAATATCTGTCACTACCTTCCTGGATTTTACGACCGTGCTTCCTCCCCTTTCATTTGTCCTCTTTTTGTTTGACTAGCCTGTCTCACCCTTTTGTATAATTCTGTCTTTGTTTGATGGGAGAAATGAGAGTGATTTCAGGTCTGGTCTCTGCTCTATCTCCGGCTGTTTTTCTCGTCTGTGCCCAAGCTGTCGCGCAGAGAATGCGCCCGCTCTTTCGCCGACAAGTTGGTGTAAACACTCTGATTGCAGCTCTAGCCGGTCTCGCGGTGCGCTGCACCTGTGTTTCATTGGTAACGGCCTAGCAACAGGTCCATCATTACAACGGAGGTAATCTATTAGCCTTAATGAGGCCTGGCGGAGAGATGCATTGATTTTTTTGCTGCTATAGTACAAACGCCTGTGTTTACGTCCCACTCAGGGAGAACTTAATGTCTCTGGCAAGCAATAACGCTAGAAACAACGGTAACTCTTTATTTCGATAGTCCTTTGCATCTGTATGTCAACTACCAGTCATTAGAGTATTTGTAGACTGTCTGCTTAATATCTGCAAACACTCTATTTTGATGGACCCCATCTGACATGCTATTGACTATAAGTAGCTTTGCAAGTACATGTGAACTTATTGTACTAACCCTAACCTAACAGTCTACTAATACTCTAATGAGAGTTTGTTGACATGTAGTTGGAAATGAATGACAGTTTGTTGACATGTAGTTGCAAAGTTACTTATATCGAAATAAAGTGTAACCGAAACAATCACCCCGGTCCTGCAGGACCTTCTAGGGTCATGTCTCATGAACACATTCATTCGAAATATATAGTTTGTTTTGAAAAATGGAAGCTTTATTAAATTTTTCAAACTTAGCGTCACTCTTATTTAAACAATAAGCTGCTGTTTCACTCATTGCCGTGAATGATTACATTTAGACCGTGTCCTGTATACGTTAATGACATTCCGCCATGACAGATGGCATTCAAAAACTGTCCAAAACATTCGGTATGCCGCTGACATTTCATGAAGGCCTCTTCTTGTTTTTTTGCACTTTATGTACTTGTATATTTCAAAGCTCCTATCTTGTCGAGATTCAAAGCTTCGCCTTGTTATTATTATAAAACCTGAAAGGCCGTAGCAGAACTAATTCGATATGCCCTTGTTAGTGAAGGCCGTCAAATAGAGTGTTGGTACCTTGGAAAAGCTTCATAGAATTGCGTTCCACTATTTAAGCAGGGCTCTTGCCATTTTGATGTTTGCTTTTATGTCCCAGGCATATTATTTTGTTATTATTATCCGAAACAAGACACACACAAATTGAATATTATATTTAAAAGTCAATTTCATTGAGGAGATTACGCAAATCAGCCTCATTCTTTTCTGTCTCGCCTGCCTCCACCTCGATGCATCTCTTAATTTACACTGGTTTACTCTATTCATTTGTCAGAGCCTTGCCAGGGATCTTTTCATGTTTTGCTCCTAGCTTGCCTTCCTTATTTTTGCATGGTTATGGCATTTGTGTTTGTTCTCTTCCACAGTCCTGAAAATCAAACCTTAAAAGCAATTACCTGCCGACATTTAATGTGCTCAAGCAAGGTGAATTTCATTTCGCCCTGACTGACTGAAAACCCTGAGCATGGCAGCTGCCTTTTCAGCATCGCAATAAAATGCTGCGTACTGTAACGAGACCGAAAAGCGTAAAGTATTCCTAGTGTGTTATTGGTCATTTTTATGATGTTTGGCCATTTTGGTCCTAAACTGCAAATCCTTATGTGGAATTTTCTTTATTGGCCCTCATGAAGGTCAGCCAAAGATCTCCGCGTCGGGGAAACTATCAAAGCCCATGCCTGAGCCTTTGGGGGTCTGGGGTAATAGCCCTCCTGACCATAGGGAAAGAGAAACCTCTGATTGCCCAACATTTTACAGAGCACATGTTTGTCATTAACACGTCCTACTATGGTAGTTACAGATGTGATTAAAACAACCTGGGAGACAGGTGGGTCCTGTAGCCCCTGATTTGCAGGCTCTTTGTTCTGGGCCTGCTCTCATTCTGTGACCGCTTGGGTTTTGGGGGGTTTGTTGCACTTGGGTTTGGACTGGGTGGAAGCACAAAGCTGCATTTTCCCCCTGTTGAGGCCCACTCATCAATTTTAGCCCTGACCTTTGGGTATTTATTTTTCCCTAGCTCTTTCTTTTTTTTCTTCTCTGTTTTCATCCGTTCCTTGGAACTTGGTGGTATTTCATTTTGGAGGTCAGGAAGTCTCATACGGTGAGTGGAGTGAATATTCTGGGACTGGAGACACATTTTGGATGCAGATCAGCGAGCGAATGAGTGAGATCCCTGGAATGCAAATGGATGAGAATTTAAACAATGATATTCTAAAAATTTGGAGAGCTGGACAGTAACCTTAGAGGCTTGTTTAATGCTGTACTAACAGAACTTGAGCAAAGCTAACCTGAAAACAGAGGTGATTTAGCCGTCATTTGCTTTCTGCCTCTTCCTCTGTGTTATTCTTTCCCCTTCAAATACAAAAACAAGATATTTTTCTTCTAACACGTGTTATCAGACCACTTACGTATTCAAAAACACCACAACACAATTAAATTCCTGAATTTGATCTGAATTTGAATTGAGGAAGGAAACAGGATGCTATATATATATATATATATATATATATAAGTTTCTCTCCTCTCTCTCTCTTCTTTATGTGTGTGTATATATATATATATAGAAGCAAAAGATAATATTTGAATTTAGAGTTATAAAAGCTTTGAATTTTTTTTTTTTAAAGTCTAGAAGTTTAGAGACAGACAGATTTATATTTAACTGTACATTTAATTATCGTATTTAATAAATTTACTTTTCTGGGCCAGGGTGGAAGAACACTACATTTCCCAGAATGCATTACCTGTGTTGAATTTCTTTGAATCACAATTCATTGAATTCTTCTTCCTGTCAGTAAAATTCAACTTCCTGTAAGGTGTGGCCAATTAATTTTACATTTTGCACTGATGAACTGAAAGGAAGCCAAGTCTTTAATTCTGTTTTCTTTTAACAAACCTGCAGCAGAAGCAAGCAGGAGGAGTCTACGCTCGATTTCAGAGAGTGATGTGTTTATAGTAAGCAGCTTTTGAGGAGAATTGTGTCCTTTTATGGTCATTCTCCTTGCTTTGCAAATATGCACTAATGCAATGGCATCTCTCTAGCCTTTTCTCTCACTTTGCTCTCTCTCACTTCGATCCCGGTGATGAGGTACCAACGAGGGCCGCCGGTGTCAGTACGGTCCACCATCCTGTGACTCATCCATTTGTAATCTCTCGTGAAAGTGCCTTTTAAAGTGTTCGCATGAGTACGTGTGTGTTTTTGAAACCCTCAAAGGCCTCTGACAGAGGTTTGTTTTTACTTCGGACATGTAAAAGCCTCACTCAGGAGTGTTTAGGTTAGAGCGCTGCTGTCTGCGGCCCTCGCTCCACTTACAGCATGCTGTTTGGGAGTGTGTTTAAGAGGAGTTATCTGCATCTAACATATACAAACACGCATACAGACATGCTGCAACTATCTTAATGTGACTAATGCACCAGCTTTGCTATCAGACAAGAGTTGAAAGCGCTCAAGGCATCTTGTGTGGTTGTATAAGGACCATTTGTCCTGACACAGCTCTCATATGGATGAAATGAAAGCGGTTAGTGATTATTAAACAGGTTAAACTTACATAAAAATGTTTCTGTCTGGTGTAGTTTGGCTAAATGTCATTATTCACATTCTGTAAGCTTGACATTCTGACCTTGACATTACAAGAGGAGTGGCAACTCTTAAGGTTTTTCTGAAGTTATTTCTGAGTGTTCAAAAAAAGATGCAAGGAGAAAATGTCATATTTCAAAGCTATTAATATGTGCGTAGCATGACAGGGAATGTATTAAGTCATGTTCCTTATTAAACCTCACTAATGCCACATTATGTAGCATGTCATCAATTAAAATCAATCATTGGAGCTGAGGCATCATGAATTAAAAATGCTCTGAAGGTGGACAGCACACGTCTGGATGATTGGTGTGGGCTTTGTTCTGGTCTGCGTTCTGGCTGGATCAGTGACCATAGTTCATTTGATGTTTGAGGTCGGTGTAGTCTCAGTATGATATTGCACACAGTATTTTAAAGCTGTTTGAATGATCTTATGTATAGCTTGTAGCTTAGTCATATCTGCCATTTTAAAATTGTCTACAAGTTTGAGATCACTTCATGGTGGGTTGGGTTGTCGGAATGACTAGTTAGACTTAACTGACTAGCTTATTTATTTCACATTTTGTAGCCAACAGTTACATTTTTATGAGCCTGTACCAAACAGTTCAGATGCCAAATAATGGTTAAAGTCCATTTTTCATCCTTCTGCATTGATTTTTGTGATTTTACTTTTGTGTTTATTTGAATTAAAACAGGTTATTTGTTAAACTTGACTGATCTCAGTCTGCATAAAAGCACAAAAGTCACATTAGGAAATGAAAATAGATAAAAAGGCTATTTATTTATAACATATTCAAATCTGGTCATCTGTGTTTTCCCTTATAAAGATTTACTTTGGTAACCATAGTGTCTGACTAAACACCAAAGACATTAATGTGATTGTTACTATTAATACAACTGTGGTAACTAGCTATTAGCCACCACTGTCTTAAAATGTTTGTATGATATGTAAATTATGGTTGTTTGAAAAGGAATTAAACATTTGATTTCATTGTAAATCATAGATATTGATTCAGATTTTTAACTGGTCTTTTACCATTAATGGACATCGCAACCTTTTATTTTTTTGGTATTTAGGTGATCTGATCCATCTAGCAAGCTCTGTATAACTATTACATTGAAAAATGAAATAAAATCTATTACACTGAAAAATGTTGGCTGCTTTTTAGGTTCATGTTCACCAGACATTGATCAGATGTGTTTTTTAATTGACATTCAAATGGGCCATGCTGGTGTTTAAAAACAGCATTATGCAGTTCAAAAGAATGGAAATGAATGCAGACATATTTAAGAACAAATTAACTGCAGTATATTTAGCTTGAAGTCTGACATCTGACATTAATTTTTAAGCACATTTGCTGTTGAAGGTAGTGGATTTGTGCTAAAAGAAGTCTTTTAAAGGTGCTGCTAACTTTAGAGACATAACTTGTCAGAGAGTTTCAGTATGCTTACAGTCCAAATGTTACTGTTAGTGCACCATCAGCATACTAAACTTGAGAAATTCAGACTCTTTTGAGCACAGTCGCTTAAACAATGCTAATCAGCCTCACTATCCATCATTAACGCATTTAAAGTTAGTTTATATAAATGGAGAGGTACACTGGCTTTTCTTGGGGTTGTTGGGCAGATCATCTTCTGTGTGTGTGGCTTTGATTAGATACACACGGTGAGGCCCCTAATCTGCCATTCATCTGCGCAGGAATTTCTCAGTTTCGGAGGGGCCTCTGAGAAAACTTTCAACGCAAACAAACAAAATATCAGCTTACCCTGCTTCGCAATATCCCCTCTCCGATCTGGGGACGCTGAAGCAACACACTGTTTATTGTTTCATAGTAAACTCTGCTGTTGCATTGCTGCCTCCTTAATTAGATTTTACCTGCCTTATTTTTCTTTTTCCCCACCCTTGCTTTTTATTCTTTACTCTTAAAAAGGTGATGTTTTCGTGGACCACTGTAAACCACAGGGTGTTTGGAGAGACAAGCTTTCCGAGAAGACAACTCTGATGGGAATGCGACAGACATCTGAGAGTTGAATTGCTTTTGTTGCTCTGTAGAAGATTTTTCAAATATGTTTACGATATTAACAACTAAAGTGAGATGAAAGCTTCAGATGCTCAAGTTTTGGTAATGTCTGAGACGCTTCCTCCCTCTCTCCTCCTTACTTTTTCAAACATACACCGCCGTACCTCCAGGGATAACTGGAGTGTTTCTTTGTGGTTTGATTTGCCCCAGTGTGGCCATGAGAATGCAGGCACTCCACAGTAAACCCCCAGGGTTGCCACCAGGCAGATCCACCTCTTCCTCACTCACCTGAGGGGCCTGTCACCCTTTCCTGGGGGTTGAGATGCACCTCTCTTCATAGACACTAGGGTGAGGTATATTATCAGGGGGAGCCTGTCTACTCCCCGAACGTAGGGCTTGCACCTCGCTTGTGTGCACAGAGCTCGCTTTGGAGTCTCTCGGCAATGGCCGTCTGATGTTGATCGCCTTGGGAAATTTTAGTGTTGTCAGTCACTAACTTTCCTTTCATCGACTTTCCCGAGCCTTTTTTTCTGTCATTTTTTTTCTCTCCTCTCCCTCACCCATATGTCGTGGAGTGCTAAGAAAGTGTCATAGAAAGTCGATAAAATTAAAACTTTTTACAAATTTAAATATAAACACACATCTTCTAAAACTTAAAGAAACCTTCAAGTGCCTCGGGATGAATTCTCACAGGTACCTTGAACTTGTGAAGAGGTGTTCAAGTGTCTCTTTTGTTTACTATGTTTGCGCTTCTTTTTAATTTTCTCTGTTTTGGAAAAAGTAGACAGCTTGTCACTAGGCTCGCTGACCTCACTCCATCACCCATAAAGTCCTCTTATGGTATTGTATATGCAAGCAATGGCACTTTGTTTTCTTTCATAGACTTCATGCCTTACATGGAGGCACACAGTGGCTCCAGCCAGCGTTGTGTATCACGGAGAGACTTTTGCATTGTGTATAGGCTAGAATAAACTGTAGGAGGCACACTGGGGTCAGATCTCCGCTATCAAATCCTTGGATATATTGGATAGGATGTCAGCGATCTTTCAAACATGACATGTCAGTGTTTAGAAATGAAAAGTACACCACAACAAAAGGGGGAAACCTAATACGCCATGCCCTGATGCACACTTATCGGCTCACTTCAAAGTGCACTTGTCATTCACGGTCTAAAACAGGGTGATTTTTTTCTCCATCTCTCCATTTCTGTCAAATAGCTGTGCCCCCCTGAGCAAAAAAGTACAGACAATATACTGAAAAAAAAAAGAGGGGATAGAAAATAGGTTTTTCTTTTACTCCCCCCTCCTCTGTTAACTCCCCCCTCTCTTGCCCCCTGATCTCAAGCCTCGCTCTCTCCACACACTCATGGGGAATGTTTGGAGGCCCTGTTCATATTTTGTTTGCACAATGCATTCCTGCAGGCTCTTTATTTATGTCAATCTCCCCTTTGATCAGGGTCCGCTTACCCACTCGGTTCCTGTGAGTGAAAGAACCCACCTGTGAGGCAGCAGCCAGGGCTCTGGATTCTTGGGAAAGTTTACCGTCAATTAATATGGCTAAATTATTTCTTCACATGGCAAACTACTTATGTAAGGTGATCCTGGCTGGTGGCTGATTCCCTGACATCTGGGTTGGATATTCTGCACAGATGGTTCTACCTGCTCCGGGAGTCTCTTTTCATTTTGTTTTCCCTCCGTCCTTTCTTTCTCGCTTGCTTTTTTTTTTTGTGCGGGTGAAAGGTAGGCCACGGTTGAATGCTTGGGCAGAGTAATACAACCAGTAGGGAAGTGAAGGGGGCTGTTTTTCTATTTTTTATTGTTTAGTTGTAGCTTACAGTGCAGGGGCTTTCAAACTTTTTAATGCTAAGGTCATATTATTTAATGCTAATATAACTATTAAAAAATAATAATGAAATTTCTATCATGATAACTCTGTCATAAGTGTTTTGCATGGTAATGATAGTTAATATGTTTTGTCTTGGCAGAATAGATCTGCTTTGCTCCTGCTGCAGAACAAAGTACAGAGACTTGCTACTGCCAATATATACACAACAAGCTAATGTGAGCAAGACATGCTGCTGCTGAACAATCGCGTACATGAATGATCCATTGCAGATCACAGGTGGAGCTGGGGAAGGTGGAGGGTTTCTGAAAAGCAGGCTGCATGCAAACTGCTACAGCAGATGCTGACCAAGTATTTGAAAGTTCATTGGCTCCTGAAACAGCAGGAAACCAATCAGATGATCAGATATAGAGAAGAATGTGATTGCAAGCAGATTGAGTTAAGATGACAGAACTAGAGTTTCATGTCAAAACTTTGTATAGTATATTTATATGTAAATATATATATATATTTCCATTAATACTGTGTGATAATTTAAAGGCATGTTTCCTAAATGAAGTCACTATATACAGTATATCACTGTAATTCACTATACTAAAGTAAAATCTAATTATTAATATATTATCTGTAACCTTTTACTTTAAAGGGGTGGTTGATTATGATTTCACTTTTTTAACTTTAGTTAGTGTGTAATGTTGCTGTTTGAGCATAAACATCTGCAAAGTTACAATGCTCAAAGTTCAAAGCAAAGGGAGATATTTACTTTTAAAAGGGACTACATGACATTCCTCCAGGGTTAGTGACATCACCAACCCTAAAATTTACATAAACCCCGCCCCCTGAACACGATTTATAGATTATCAAGACAGAATATGCTAATCAATAACTAGAAGATAACTACACATAAGCTACATAAATTCATCAACTAACCATTCAGAAATGTCCTGTTGCATTCTACATGTTGTCACTTCTTCTTGAGTCTCGTCTCCATCATTGTCTGAATCCGGTTTGAACATAAAAGGCTAAACGTTTTTGAAATTTTCAGTGCATGTCTGTGTGAGTGCAAGCTGTTGAAGCTCCGCCCTCTGTGCCGGGAGCAGCAGCTCATTTGCATTTAAAGGAACAGACACAAAACGGTGCGTTTTTGCTCACCCTCAAAAATGTACAATTTTAACATGCTATATAAAAATATCTGTGGGGTATTTTGAGCTAAAACTTCACATACACACTCTGGGGACATCAAAGACTTATTTTACATCTTGTGAAAAGGGCATTATACCACCCTTTAAGTATTAAGTTACTTTTCTTCCTAAAGAGATTTTTAAAATAAATTGTGAAACGCTTTTTACAGTTATCATTCCAATGTAACTTGTTTTTAAAAAAAAATAATAAAAAAAATACTACATTAAATACAGTACATACAGTATATGTATGTATGTATATATATATATATATATATATATATATATAAATATCTTTGTGCTGACATGTTGACTTTGACAGCCCTAAAAACAGCCCTTTGACTGCCCTTTTTTTATTTATAGATTTTATTAAAATATGTCGCACCCCTTTTCTTTTGTGTCCCTGAGAGGGTCCCTTGGCCCTAAACTGAGTTCCGCTGTAGTGCATGTACATGCAAAAATGGGCCACAATCTACAATCTAAGGGAATGACTCTAAAAGTTTTGCATTTCATTTAATTTAGTTTTAGTTTCATTTCTTCTAGTTTTGACCTGTGTATCACTTTAAGTCCTGAAATTATAGGTAGACCTACATTTAATGAATTACAAATCAAGTTTCCTTTCCCCCAGCAACAGGGCCAAGAGACCAATCAGATTGTCTTTTGTTTTTTTAAATAACTTCGATATCTTGAGACTTTTTCATCCCAAGTTTCCCCCAACTGATTAACCTCTCTAATCAAGTAATGTGTTTTTTTTGTCTGTTGCTGGTTTAGCATATTATTATCAGTTTTTTTTAGTTTTTTTATAACACTTTTAAATAGATCGACCTGGTTTTAGACACTACTGAGGGTCTGTCCTGCTATCTGTGCCTGCAGTGAGACTGGAGCTCTGGACACGTTCTCATACAGAAGCTCTCCCCTCGCATCCCGCCCTCAGCTATCCCAAAACCCCCTTAGGAGTGGTGGACTCACAAGTACCCCATATCCAAATAATTAATCCAAAGCAATTACTCACTGCCTTCATCCGTCTCTTAGCCTGCTAACAAAACATTTCTACGTATGTCCTCATCAGTTAACTTTAATTACGCCGACTACAATTTATCAGCCTCACATTAATGAAACATGCTGCACCAAGATACTCACAAAACTGTCCTATTTTCCCTCTTTTCTGTAATGGAAGGAAAAAAATAATAATTAAGAAACCCAACAGTGAGGAGCCTCATGAGAGAGCCAGCAGGAGTTGTGAGATATCACTTTTTTTCTCCTCTACTTTGTTCTAATCAGGGAACATAGTTACCGTCACCAACGTGTCTCCTTTATTCAGCTTAAGTGAAAACAAGCTCATGAGACACTTTACTTTTTTTTGCAAAATTTTGCAAAGATATAAAGGACCTGTTTCGTAATGTTTTTATTTTTTATTTTTACCTGGACGTTGAAGATAATGTGAAATCTGAATGTTATTGCATTTTCTTTTATTTCCACAGCAATGATGTGGGTTTTGTTGCCAGTTTTGTTGTTTAATGCAGTGGGAGAACTTGACATGCACTTATTGTGTTGAGTAAATATTAGCCATCTGTCAGAATATAAAATGTGATTCCTGGCAGCTGTAATGCCTAGAATAAGTTTGAGTTGATTGTTGATGAAAATGATTGTTAGAATAATTAAATATGAATTAATTATGTGTACTCTATCGAATAATGTGGCTAAACATAACATTATTTGTTAAGGAACATTTTTATCAAAATCACTGATAGTAAGAAGGATATTTGTCACCATATTAGCTAGACCTTCTTTCCTTTACTGACCTGACGTGAACATGCAAGGACACATGATGTAAGCCTGAAATTTTCTGCCAATTTGAACCCGACAGCACTAAATATAAATCATTACTGTAGGCTTATCATACTGACATCAATAAAAAAAAAAAATTTGAATATAGATTTTTATGTACTGGCTCAATCTTAATAAAACCTTTAAAAAGTATAATCATACCACTTCAATCAACAACCAGAAATAAGTCACCTATAACTGAGATTATCTAAATCAAATATTTCACAAGCAGTTCGAGCAATTAAAAAATAGAAAGTTATTAAATAAAAATTTGGTTGCACTTTATTTACAGTGTGACTGTTACACATTGTACATGTACTTACTCTAGTAATAACAGTAAATTTGTGCATAATTACAAGCTACTAACCCTAATCCAAACCCTAACTCTAATTATAAGTTCATGTTTTTAGGGAGGCTTTTTGAGCATCTCTACTTAGTAAAGTCCAGCTCTTAGCTCAGATGGATCTCTTCCATCTCTCCATCAGCCAGGGTGGGAATATTCCTGTTACCGCCATTCTGCAGCCAACCACTTTCGTTTGAGAGGAGCTAGTGTTTGGTGGAGCTCATCCTTGCTTCCTCGGCCAAGGGCAGCCTGGGAGCAATTTGGCAGTGTAAATTGTTGCCACACATGGGGCCAGTTGCTGGCAGGGTCAGAAGCCCTTGATGTCACACCCTGTCATTTCAAATTATGTTATGCAAAGCGAGGCAGCCGCTTAATTTTCTTGTAAGTTGGACCACGGGGCCCCTTGGGCATAATGAGCAGGAAGTTATAATTGGACCGAGCTGTTGATTGCGATAATTGCTACTGTCTGTACGAGGTAGCCTGGCCTGCTCTGATCAGCTTGTTACCAAGGCATGACAGCATGCTGCAATTCTGCCTGGACTGAACGAGGGAACACAGGAGGTGGAGGTGAGGGGGGGGGGGGAACAAGGAGGTCTGAGGGGGTAGAAGTGCTGCTTTTGGAAGCATCTGTGTTGTGTGGGTTTAGATGGGTGCATCGGCCATTCCTGGCCGGGCCTTTTTTTCTCGGCAACAATGCTCTCCATCCTTCCCCCACTGACCCTTTGACCCTGTGAGGGGGGAAACGCAATAAGGTCACTGGTCTTTGTTCTCTGCTGAAAGGTAGGAAAGGGCCATTAGTGTCCACAAATCCTCAGACATAACTCTGGATTCACAATGCTTGAGACCCTACAAAAAAAAAAGATAAATATTGGAGGTGAATTAGACTGTTGTGTTCATTTTCTAGACTAGCATGGTGGATTTCTTTCTTAAAGCGATAGTCTTTATATTTAACAAAAGTCTTTATATTTAGTCATCCTTATGTCTTTCCAAACATCTAGTGCGACACAAAAAAGTGGATTTTTAGGTGAATACCTTTGCCGTCAAGCTCCAAAATGACAAAAATTTCAGTTCTGAAAGCTGGAGTAATGGTTGCTGAAAATTCTGCATTTCCATCACAGGAATAGATTACATTTTTAAATACATTAAAATAGAAAAAGTTATTTTAAATTGTAATCATATTTCACAATATTTCAGGGTTTTTTTTTCAGTATTTTTGTTTAAATAATTGAAGTCTTGGTGACCATAAGAGACTTATAAGAGACATAAAAAACATTTAAAAAAAAATCCCAACCTTATGAATGATTTCTATGTTATCTGAGCAAGTGAGCAGCTAGGATATTCTTCAAAATGTTTCCTTTTGTTTTCCATGGAAGAAAGACACTAAAAAGTTTCAACCAACAATAGGGTAAATAAATAAAAATGTTCATAATTACTTGAACTATTGCTTTATTGCTTTCCCTGTTGTGGCAGTGAATATAACATCCTTCAGGCTCTCCTTCAGCATGGGTCTCACGGCTTGCACTACAACACATCACTGAATTCGAGCACTCATTACTTTCCTTGGGTACTAAACAGCATTAGCCATTCTAGGTCATTAGACTTCAAAGGCAAGGGGTGGATTATTTACTAAACTTTTGAAATCACATGGCATGGCTGCCTTGTCGTTCTAGATGAGCCTCTAATGAGATAAACACTAATTCAATCTGAACAAAATAGCAGAATCTTAAATATTTACTGTTCCTGTCTATGAGCCATGATTAATCCTGAGAACAATATTAGAAGGCACATATCCGAGTCAACTTTAAAAGGATTTGTTTTCGTTTTCAATTATCACTCAGGTAAATTACTAAGGGTTTCTTTGAACGTTTTCTGATCATTTTAGAGTTATACACACAGAAATCTTTCACAAAGTGCATGAAATGATTATAAATTGAAACTTAATATTTCGTGTCATTTCCAGCATTTGCTCATGAAGGTAATGTATGCCATGTTAATTGAAGGTACTTTGAATGCTGTGATCTACTGAATAGCACCAAGATGTTCACACTACAAGCACACTCCAGGCGTCATAGATAGTTCCCTTAAGAACAGAGGGTCTAGACCTTTCACCAACCAGTCTTCCCCTTCACCACGACCCTCACACAGACCTGTCTCAAAGGTCACTTTGAGTTGTGGTGGAGGGTTTTTTGAGAGCTCGTTTCAAGATACCAGCACCTCACTTCCATTCAAGTTTTTCTGAATGCAGCACTCGACACTATGGCTCATTCTTATATACTTGCGGGATCACGTGGAGGCAAGAACATGGGGGAGAAATGTTTTCAGGTATTTATTTATTAATATTCTAGCGTGCTCATTCTAGCTTTCATGCGTCAGGACAACATGTACCCGATGACCCATAGCGATTAGGCCTATTCATGCTCATCTTCATAATCTTGAGTGGCGCTGCCCATAAGAGGGAAGCTTCAGGGGCAGGGGCTTCCTGTGAAAGCCGAACGTTACTTTTAATGGAAAGGGAATGATGATAAAAAAGTAAAAGAAGAAAACAAGATGATTACCGCATATATAGACATGTGTACCCTTATCTTTTTGTTTAACTTTCGTCTATAATGTGTTTAAGACTGTTCCACTCGTGGATCTGAACAAGCACATACTTGGAGTTCTAATTGCCAGCGTTCGTCAGTTTTCCCCTTCGAGATGCGACTGCGGAGCGGCTAACGATGCACAGCTACAAAGGGAGAGCAGCGGCGGGGTTAACATGTCTCAGTGCTCTCCCTGGAAGCGGGATTTTTGGGGTTTAGACACCCACTGAGAGAGAATAATGAGTATATGTTTCTAATCTGGGCCCCTAGGAGATTGCAGCTCCCTTGTCTTTTCACACTGGTGGAAATCGGCAGCCTTCTCTTCTGTGTGTGTGTGTGTGTGTGTGTGTTTTTCACAGGCTAATTTAGAGCTGTCTTTGATGCTTTCTCTCCGGAGCTTCTGTTTCAAATATCCAAATGCAAGGATTAGTGGGCTTTTGTGCTGTAAACCCCAATTTATCCTGGTTTCTTTCCTGTTTTTTTTTTTTTATTTATTTATTTTTTGTGCATAATTTTGTCTTTTTTTTTTGCAGTCTTCTGACTCTCTAGAAACTGCAAACAATGACAGGCTGACAACCTCTGCAGTGTTTATGTATGTATGTATTTATTTGCATGCTTGTCTGCGTGTCTATTCTAGGCACTTTCCGTGCGCGCTTACGGGATGCACGCGGTACAACTGTAGCAATTTAGGCGGCATATCTTGTTTTAAGATTCATTACCAGGAATAATGTGAAATAATAAGGACTGAAGCGTATTCTCTCGTGATATTACAAATCCCTTTGTCAGGCAAAGCACTGTCACTTCTAAGTCTGGGTCTGATGAAAGAGAGGAATAAGGAGAAGACACATGCAGCATGCACCCGTCGTCTGCTAACTGAGCCGCCTTTGACGACTTTCAGGATCCCGCCACAGATCCTTGGATGAAGCCTTCAGTGGAGCTGGCAGCTTATATGGCACTTTGCCCGGGCTTGCATCCCTCTGCCGACTTGTTGCATTGTCACATATTATGTATTTAAATCCCCTTGTGTCGTTCTGTCACAACACACCATCGTTTTCAATGTCTCTGAGGTGACTTTACCGCAACAGGCGATGAGACTCTCTCCATGTTACTTCAAGAGAACCAAACTCTATTTAATCTGAGAGAGGCAGCAGCAATTATTTAGACACTGGTTGCTCTGGAGAACTGAAGGGTCAGGTGACAGACACAGAATGGCCTCAGCTAACAGAATGCTAGTTGTGATCTAATACAAAAGAAAAATGGTGTTCATACAGCTTAAAATGAAGGCAACAGTTTGCATGGCTATTCATTTAATTACTTTTTAATTTGTTGAATTCATTCATATATATGATATAATATTAATTATATTATATTATTGATTAAATATATATATATATTTTTTTTTTAACAGTCATTACCAATTGAGGTTAAATAACTTTTAAGAATTAGCATTATTTTTTTAAGCATAATTTAATTGATCTAAGATTTATGTTTGTAATGTATTTTGTCTCTCTAATTTCAATCTGCGCTACTTCTTCCCTCAGTAGTTTTCATACGTTGTGCTATTGTATTCTCTGTTATTGAGGATGAACTTTGACCTTGGTTTCTTGTGTTCAGATCCATACATGTTTGTGGCTGCTGGCGACCTTCCAGTGCTGAATGGCTTTATTTGCTTTATTTTATTTCTCTTGGAAATTTTTTGCTGTATTGACTGAAAAAGTCAGAGTGCCATATATCTGGAGATAAAGCTACAGCATACAAACAATGCCTCTGTTCTCTCTCATAGACAGACCCTCACCCACCTCTGGTTCTCTATCAACAACAGTAATGTACCTTACAACTGTGCAGATTAGACCACCATAGTATGTTATAGTATAAGAAAAAGTACATTTAGTTCCGGCTCTCAAATATAAGCGAATTTCCAAGTGTGCTGATATTTTGACTTTTCACTGTATAGAACTGTATTGTGAGAGCAATATGTTGAATAATATCAGTATAATTTGTTGCTTTGCCTGTTTTTGATTTGCACAATGCTTCCTGCCATTTAAAGGCCTTTAGTAAAGCAATGCTATTCTGATGCTTTTTAATTTGCAGAACACCACGTCTTCCAATTACATCAATCCACATTGCTGCTAAAAGCTTTAGGCTACAACCTATCTGAGAGTTGCCACCATGGCGAGTGATAAAAATGTGTTCCAGTGCTGGAGATTTTAAAACATTTCATCCAGATATCTGTATTTAACCTCAGAACAATCTCAAAGAAAAAAGAGGTGCTAAAGTCTGATGTTTTGGTGGCTGTGCTGTAAAATTTAATTATTACCGGTATAATCTTAATTCAAGTGATGAAGGATTTTGAAAGGCTGACAGAGAACTACTGTAAGGTTAACTGGCTTGAATGTTTGAAAATGATTAACAGTTTTAGAAAAGTAATCAAAAGTAATCAGTTACATTACTTTAGTAAATTAATTGAAATAGTTGCACTGCTTATTACATTTTCAATAAGGTAACTTGTAATCTGTAACCTATTACATTTCCAAAGTCACCTTTCCAACACTGCTAGGTATGCACCGATACCAAGAAGTCTGGCCAATACTAATGGGCTGATGAATCACGTTTTGGCTGATAAATAGAAATAAAACATTTAAAAAAATCATTTAAAAAGCTATAAGCTATGCTAGTGGTCAAAGGTTTGGGGTCAGTAAGATATATTTTTTGAATAAATTAGTACTTTTATTCAGTGAAGATGGATTATATAGATCATAATTACCAGTAAAGCCATTTATAATGATTTCTGAGGGATCGTGTGACACTGAAGGTTGGAGTAGAGAGTGCTGGAAATTTAGCTTTGCCATCATAGGAATAGATGACATTTAAAAATTATTTATTACAATATTACAGTTTTGGATCAAATAAATGTGACCACAACAGACTTCTTTCAAAAACATAACAAAAATCTTACTGATCCCAACATTTTGAATGCATGAAAAATGGCTGCAGTATGAAAATTATATATTCATTCTTATTTGCTAAAGATTACATTCAACAGTGTTAGTAAATAATAAGTCTTTTTCAAGATAAACTTTAAGAGAGTGTTAGATGGTGGCAATGGCACCCATTTATCTAGCAATACAACAAAACCCTTTGATACAAGTAAAACTTTTCCACAAGTTCCTCTTTCCCGTGTCATATACTTGTACTTTCTGGATGATGTTCCCATTCTGGCTTTGGGATGTCATTGGTTGACAGTGCTCTGCTCTTTAGCCTGACTGATCAAGGCCATCTCTCTCTCTATGGCCTATGAGGAGATCTCCCACACCTGGCAGACCATGTCACATAAGTGTTATATGCTGACAGGTAAGGGAGATCAGGACTGTTTTCTCTGTTCTTAGGTTGGCAGGTATAAGGAGCAGGTGACAGGTTACATGAAGAAAACGGGACTAGTAGATCCATCATGACCTCACTGGTTCTTCCGCAGCTGCCGGTAAGGTTTGCACTAACCAAACCAACATCTCTTCTCATATCGGGAGAAAAACATCCTTGCTCTCACTCCCACCCCTGCTTTACCCTTCCTACCAACAACTGTGTTCTTGTGTTTGCTGTTGCCTCGCTACCCAGATTAATTTTAGAGGCAGAAGGAAGGGGCAGGAGAAAAAAAAAACTGTCATACAAGTCGACAGGCAGTGATTAAGGTTTTAACTGATCATCCTCTCCCTGACAGCTAACCAGCTATTATCTTAAAAGAATCAAACGAATGTTCAAAGCCCTCGCCGGGCATGGAACATGAAAGGAGACGTCAGCTCCTGGCAGCTGACAAGCCAGGAGGAGAGCCAAGGAGTGCACGAGGAAGACTAAGAAACGGGGAGAGAGAGAAGGAAAGACAAAGCAGGGAAGAAAGATCTTTATTTTCATTCTAAAGGGAGTTTTGACAAACTGATCCCTGAGCCCGAACACTGATGTTCTAGAACAACAAAACACAATGGTGCGTTTATATTGTGGGAAATGGTACAGATGAAAGCAAAGGATGAGATGCACAAAACGGCATATTTTCAAATTCAACTTCAGATCGTGAGTTGCCTGAATGACTAGTCGACTAATTGTACTTAAAGGGATAGTTCATCCTAAAATGAAAATGAAAATGAAGGAATAATTTACTCACTCTGGTGATGTTCTAATGCCGTATGCCGTATACCACAAAAGGACATTTTATTATGGCCAAGGTCAAGAATTTTGTTACATAATACAAAACATTTCAGTTTGTTTTTCACCAAACCCTATCGTATACCCCCAGAAATCTTGGAATATATGTCATGTCGCATGCGATCATTCTGTGATACTTTTGAGTCTTTTTTTGAAAAGCTTGATACTGGCCACTGCCATTATATGACACAAGCGCAGATTTATTTATTTATTTGTATTCTCATTTTGTGGTCCATAAAAGAAAGAAGGCCCCATAAAGCATTAGAACAACATCAGGGTGAGTAAATGAGTAAATTAGATTTCAGAGTAAACTGTTTTTTTTCATAGTCTGAATGGGTCGTTTTACATAGAAAAACGTTTACATAGCGTTTGTATGATAAAAAAAAAAAAAAAAAAAAAATGCAACCCAGTGGGGAGTAATCAGATCGTGCAAATGAGATTGTACGCATTCATATGAATTCGCCACCAGTTCGCCAAAATGTACAATTCTTACAAATTGCCATGAAAGTGTGTTTGGATCTTCAACATTAACTGCTACAGTTTACATTTTATCTCATTGTCTTTAATTTAATTCTAAAGTCAAACTTACAGAAAAAAACTAGCCATGTTTTTCATCCAAGTTGCAAATTTAACTGATGTGAAATATAGTAATATCACTAAAACTGTTTGCCAATGTCTTATTGGGCGGGTCAATGTCATTGTTTTTTTTGGATTATCTAGATTATTCAAGAGTTTATTTGGTAAATGTTTTTTGGTAAATAATTTGTGCACCTCAAATGAGAATATATGTTATTTAATTCTCATTTTGGAAATTTAATTCTAGATAAACACCAGTTAATATCAAACATTTTAATTTGATATTACAAAATGTAGTGTGACACTTAGTATGACTGAGAACTATTCAAATTTACAGTTGTTGTGCTGGTGTTATTCTGTGTAATTTGTAGTGTATATTTTTCAAATAGTTTGTCCCTAGCCCTATCAATAATATAGAGTTAATCTACAGAGTCGAAGATACATTTTGCTTCTGGATCAGCAAAGTATGTTTTAATTTTATTTATTTATTAGTACATAATTAAAAAGTGTTATTATAATTGATATAAATACTATTACTAATACTACTGCTTCTATTTATGACACTGACTCTGTTATTGCTGCTATTTCAACCATTTAACACTGTATCTATTAATTCTGTGTACTACTCACTCTCTTTCTCTGAATGGGTATGCTCGACCCAAATGTTTATACTATAATTGAGATTAAAATTGGCTCCACTTTCCCAAAACTTTTTTTGATCTACTGCAATGACAATCATGCCACCAAACCTGGGGGAAATGAGCCCGGAGGGTATCCGGCGGTCCAATGATGCGTTTGAAGTGTAGAGAGGGGATTTAGAAAGAGACCAAGTCGCTATTTGTAGGAGGGAACAATCTAGAGAACATAAATATGGAAAATGGTTCATTATAAGTTTGTGAAAGGAGCCATAGATTACGCCATGGCCTTGCTTTTAAATTTGTGTTCTTAGACCCACTTTAATCATACTTCTGAGAAAGTTTCTGAATTAGTTGAAAGTGAAAATAACAATAAGAAACATAGTTTTTGTATGCTTTTCACCACTTCACTTAGCACTCTGACACAAGGTTAGATCGCACACTGAACTAGCATAGAAATCACTTTTGAAAGAAAACGACCAGTTCTTTTACAGTTCCTGTAATTATTCTGCTTGCATCTACATTGAATGCAGGTTGAGCATATTGTGGAGTAGGTAGAGTGACTCATCCTGACAGCCCTGCTCATGCAGGTAGTGAGAGTAGACCTATCAGATTAGCACCAGGTTCAGCTCTATAGCCTGTGGGTGAGATGGGATCAGCCTCAGCTGTGGCATTTACTGTTGTTCTCCGTTAACCACTATTGTGTAATGAGAGACTCTCAACTTGCGCTAATGACATTTTAGCCAAGATATCCGGAGCTTTATGTCCTTCACTTTCCCTCTGTCAACTTTGTTTCTAATATGCCAGGCTCCAAATTGACACTTTGATATTTGCTCTGATGGAATCATTTCTGAATAGTCCACTTGGGCCCAAAAGCACATGTGTGGTTCAGCATGGGATTTTACAAATGCAAGAATCGAATTCGCTCAGAATTAAACAACAGCCGACAAACATTTTATTTAAGATCAAGATATCATGCATTATGTCAGATAATCGTGCATAACTCTCTGGACTTACAACTTAAAGGTATGTCCTTATTGCAGATTATTCTGGCCAAGAATTACCAACTTAGACAGGAAGAGACCACCTGACTGACATATAGTGTGATAATGAGAATTTCCAATTGTCCTCCAGTAGTGAATTACTTAAAACCAATATCAGTATATATATATCTATATATATATGTTTTTAAAAACTTAGCTTAGATTAAAGCTGTTCTGTAAATTAATGCTACTCATAAATGGCTGTTGAGATGGTATTCTCACTTGAAATGTTGTAGAGGCTTGGACCCGGAAACTGTATTTGATGCGTCATGACTTAACAAGTGGATAAGAAAACTTGTGTGCCTTTACTTTCAAGTGCGTAGGTATAGTTGTAACTGGTTTTCCTAAACCATTTTTTTGTGTGAAGCTATGGGCAGGCAGTGATTGTGCTAAGACTATTGATGAATTTAGAACGGCATACTTGCATACTACTCTCTCTATCGCTGCCATAGAAAGATATGGTACAGACATTAATTTGTATGCTATTCCGTTCCGAATTCAGCATATATCACATAACCTTAATCTTTTGCATTCTAAAAGTAAAAATTAATAGCTTACATGGTGTCAGAAAACCAATATATATGTTCAAATCTATATATGGACTTAAGGAATCATTTTCACCTCAACTTGCTCCTTCTAAAGCTGATTTCGGCCATTACACAACTCAGAGTGAGAAACATTAGCGCAGGGATATTGGCATTTAATTCAGCACACATCCGTAAATCAGTGTGGGGACAGGAGCCATGCTTTCTAATTGTCCTGTTAAGTGCTCCAGAGTGTGACATGTTAAGCACACAGTGTCCTTTACAACTGAGGATAACCTTGCAAGAGCTTTTCATTGTCCAGTACCTGCACAGAGATTTTGCCTTTGTCCTATTTGTTCTCTTATAAGTATTCTCACGTGTGTGTACCCTATTTTCCTCTCTTTCTAATCTTATTGGAACATGTTGTCCCTTGGCATGCAGTTTTTAACACTTCTTGGGTGTCTAAAGAACTGTGGTTGTCCCCAGGTTAATGCTCGCAGAAGTGAGGGCTAATAATGGAGACTAGTTCATCAGGCTCCTTGGAGACTCTGAGCTGGAGAGCCAGCGACCCACTTACCAAACACACAGACCCAAGTTTCAGCCTGATTTAGCCACAGTTTGCCCAATGTCAAAGGAGTAACAATAATAATGTATTGTTTGTGAGCATTTATGTGTGTAGATGTGTGTATATATATGTGTATGTATGAATACTGTATATATATATATATACAGTGGGGAGAACAAGTATTTGATACACTGCCGATTTTGCAGGTTTTCCCACTTACAAAGTATGTAGAAGTCTGTAATTTTTATCATAGGTACTCTTCAACTGTGAGTGACGGAATCTAAAACAAAAATCCAGAAAATCACATTGTATGATTTTTAAGTAAGTAATTTGCATGTTATTGCACGACATAAGTATTTAATACATCAGAAAAGCAGAACTTAATATTTGGTACAGAAACCTTTGTTTGCAATTACAGAGATCATACATTTCCTGTAGTTCTTGACCAGGTTTGCACACACTGCAGCAGGGATTTTGGCCCACTCCTCCATACAGACCTTCTCCAGATCCTTCAGGTTTCGGGTGCTGTCGCTGGGCAATACGGACTTTCAGCTCCCTCCAAAGATTCTCTATTGGGTTCAGGTCTGGAGACTGGCTAGGCCACTCCAGGACCTTGAGATGCTTCTTACGGAGCCACTCCTTAGTTGCCCTGGCTGTGTGTTTTGGGTCGTTGTCATGCTGGAAGACCCAGGCACGACCCATCTTCAATGCTCTTACTGAGGGAAGGAGGTTGTTGGCCAAGATCTCGCGATACATGGCCCCATCCATCCTCCCCTCAATACGGTGCAGTCATCCTGTCCCCTTTGCAGAAAAGCATCCCCAAAGAATGATGTTTCCACCTCCATGCTTCACGGTTGGGATGGTGTTCTTGGGGTTGTACTCATCCTTCTTCTTCCTCCAAACACGGCGAGTGGAGTTTAGACCAAAAAGCTCTATTTTTGTCTCATCAGACCACATGACCTTCTCCCATTCCTCCTCTGGATCATCCAGATGGTCATTGGCAAACTTCAGACGGGCCTGGACATGCGCTGGCTTGAGCAGGGGGGACCTTGCGTGCGCTGCAGGATTTGAATCCATGACGGCGTAGTGTTTTACTAATGGTTTTCTTTGACACTGTGGTCAGTTCTGGGCTGATCCCTCACCTTCCTCATGATCATTGATGCCCCACGAGGTGAGATCTTGCATGGTGCTCCAGACCGAGGGAGATTGACCGTCATCTTGAACTTCTTCCATTTTCTAATAATTGCGCCAACAGTTGTTGCCTTCTCACCAAGCTGCTTACCTATTGTCCTGTAGCCCATCACAGCCTTGTGCAGGTCTACAATTTTATCCCTGATGTCCTTACACAGCTGTTTGATTGAGAGTGTGGACAGGTGTCTTTTATACAGATAACAAGTTCAAACAGGTGCAGTTAATACAGGTAATGAGTGGAGAACAGGAGGACTTCTTAAAGAAAAACTAACAGGTCTGTGAGAGCCGGAATTCTTACTGGTTGGTAGGTGATCAAATACTTATGTCATGCAATAAAATGCAAATTAATTATTTAAAAATCATACAATGTGATTTTCTGGATTTTTGTTTTAGATTCCGTCTCTCACAGTTGAAGTGTACCTATGATAAAAATTACAGACCTCTACATGCTTTGTAAGTAGGAAAACCTGCAAAATCGGCAGTGTATCAAATACTTGTTCTCCCCACTGTATACACTACAGTATATATAGTATCAGCATTATCAGATGCAGTTTACTTTTTCACTTTGTATGTATATATGTACTGTATTTATGTGTGTATATATAGGCTCTGTGGAGGAAGCAGACAAAGGTGGGTGAAAGGCTTTAAGGAGTGATACATAAAAAGTAGGGTGTTTTCGGTAGTGGGACTGCAATTGTAGTTTGTACATCACCGGGTTGATGGTGAAGGGACCAGTATACCTGGGATTTCTTGCAGGGCATGTGCATCCTGATGTCTTTGGTGGATAGCCACACCTTTTGTCCGGGCTGGAAAACTGGAGTCATGGATCTCTGGACATCATTGTGGACATTCTTTTGACAGTGCACTGCTCGCTGCAGATGATGGTGAGCAGCGTCCTAGACCCTCTCACTATCACAGAACCAATGGTTGACAGCTAGGACTTCAGAGGGTCCACCATCTCAGGGCCCATGCAGGGAACCGGTACTGGGAGGCCTGGTGGCTGTGGCAGAAGGTTAAGAGTAAGCAGGCTACTTCCTTGATCTTCCTCTTTGTTTGCCCATTTGTCTGGGGATGGTATCCTGATGAGAGGCTAGCGATCACAACCAGGAGCTAGAAAATGGCTTTCCATACTCTGGAGATGAATTTAGGTCTTCTATCAGAGGCGATATACTCTGGAAGACCAAAGTTATGGAATACATGGTTGAAGAGTAGTTCTGCGGTAGTTTTCCGGCCGGAATGTGACGAGGTGTCTTTGCCATGGTTTAGGCTCATTCCTCACATCCTAGGGCAACTTTCTGAAGTCAATTGCCATTATTGGTGACCAGAACCGTTCCTGGATGATTAGGAGGGTATATTTTATTGCCTATTTCATTTCTCATTTCCCAACTTCTCAGTACTGGTGTTGCTCCTCTGGAATTAAAAACTGCTGCCGTAAAAAAATAAAAAAAATAGGACCGGGGCCTAAAGAAACCTGGCCTTGACCCCTCTGACATGGCCAACTACAGACCAATCTCGAATCTTCCATTTCTGTCAAAGCTGCTTGAGAAAGTAGTCGCTGCTCAACTTAAAACGTATTTGTCTTCTCATAACCTCTACGAATGTTTTCAATCTGGCTTTCGCTGATTCCTCCACTGAGACAGCACTTCTTAGGGTTGCCAATGATCTCCTTTTGGCCACCGACTCAGGCTCCATCTGCATTCTAATTCTTTTAGACCTTTCCTCCGCATTTGACACAATCTCTCACAGTATTCTCATCTCACGACTCTCTGCTCTTGGGATTTTCCTATCCTGGTTCACTTCCTACCTGTCTGACCGCCAGTATTACATCTCTATCCGCCAGACTAAGTCAACTACTGCTCCTGTCTCACACGGTGTTCCCCAGGGTTCTGTTCCTGGCCCTTTTCTTTTCATCATCTACATGCTTCCATTAGGTCAAATTATCCGTCATCATGGCTTTAACGTCCATTGCTATGTAGACGACACACAACTTTACATCCGTTCTCAGCGCAATGCTCCTCTCCCCACTAATTCCATATCAGCTTGTATTGATGCTATAAATGATTGGATGACCAGTAATTTTCTCAAACTCAACACTGATAAAACAGATCTACTTCTTGTTGGATCACCTCAAACTACATCCCGTTTCTGTATTGACAATGTTAATATTGCTGGTACCTTGGTTCAACCTTCCACCACTGTTAAAAACCTTGGCATAATCTTTGACTCCTCTCTATCCTTCCTTCCTCACATTTAATAATATTCACTCACTAAGTCTGCCTTCTTTCACCTACGTAATATTGCACGCTTGCGTCCGTTTTTAAATACCAACGATGCTGAGACCCTAGTTCACGCTTTCATCACTTCACGGCTTAACTACTGTAATTCTCTTTTCTATGGTTTACCCAATACATTAATAAATAAGATCCAATATGTTCAGAACTCTGCAGCTAGGGTCCTCACATATACAAAGAAATCTTCCCACATTACTCCTTTCCTACGCAGACTCCATTGGCTACCCGTTCGCTTTCATATTCAATACAAGATACTCCTTATCACATTCAAAGCACTCCATGGTCTTGCTCCCCCGTATATTTCTGATCTCATCCATACCTACTCCCCAGTTCGCACACTTAGATCTTCTGATACTGGTTTGTTGTTCATCCCACGGCATAAATTATCATCATTTGGTGGAAGGACATTTTGTACTGCTGCCCCCACTCTCTGGAATTCTATTCCCCAACACATTCGCGACCTTCAATCATTACATGATTTCAAAACCCACCTTAAAACATATCTTTTAGCTTCTTGTTTCTCTGATCCCTGACTTTATGATCTGATTCTCTTTATCTTTTCAGTTTAATTATGTTACCTATTCAGTTTATCTGGATTGTTTCTTTGTCTACTGTCATGTTTATTTGTATCATATTGTAAAGCGACCTTGAGTTTGTAGAAAGGCGCTATATTAAATAAACATATTATTATTAGGGGTGACCCCGAATAGTCGAAGATTCGATGCTTCGATTGGAGGAGCCTGATTGGACTACCGATCTCACAGTCGAATCTTCGCAGAGGTGTTATGAAAGAGGATCATGCCACTTTGGCTATATGAGGGCGCTCAATGTCTGATTTCACATAGACCTACCGGTTTTCTGTCAATACGTTAATATTCAGCCTATTATGATAATGCTGTATATAAAAATGTGCAAAGAAAGAAGCTTTTAATAAATATTTTTTAACGTGCGTGAATAAATCAAAACCCCGTGACAGATTTAAGTTTCACTTTCAATCCGTGACCGACAGAGGAGCGTCTTGGCGGCAAGGATTTAAATCTTTAACAAAATCTGGGATAAGAAAATCTAAAGTGTGGATGTACACCATCAGAAAGGATATTCTGGAAAACCATGATCGCACTTCTGCCGGCCAACGTTAACAAGTTGGTTTTCCACGGGACATTCTAAAATGCTTAACGTGAAAAAAGCTTTTAAAGCGCTTAAAAGGCACTTTAACGTGGCTTAATGCATGTACACAGTACACACTTTATTAAGAAACCATACTATGTGCAGATAAGCAAATGAACTTAGAATATGAACACAATGCGTTCCTCCTATAGTAAAGCGTTTTCTTTACATAATTTGATATTTTAATTTAACTATTTTAGGAGATTAAGTCGTAAACACTTTTCACGTTTTAGAATGTATTTTATCCGCGCGCACAATTTGAAAAGACTCCAACGGACACAGACATAGTGAAAGACTGGATTTGTTCTCTCAATCAGGTAGGGTACAAGTGATTTCAAAACTTTTCAGCCGGTTCTAATTTCAGCCGGTTCTAAAAAGACTGCCACTCCAGTTTAGAATTTATTGTTGTTTCTGCAGTTAAAAAGACAAAGTTGAAAATTCTGGCTACTATCGTTATTTTAATAATTTCTTTATTTTTATTTTATTTATTTATCTGTCAGGATTATCTAATCTAACTATTTGTGGCTTGTGTTTCGAATATATGTTCCCCTGCACTTTAGGCATTTTGCACACATTTGCTCCTTATCTTGTGACTTGATTCTGATTTATTTCGTTTTGTATTTTTATTTATTAGAAAGGTATATTCTGTTCTAATTTAATTTAGTAAATTAATTGTTTATTTTTTCGGTGCATCGATGTTGTGCTGTACTTAGAGCCTGCTCGCACAGGTAATTTAGCCGATTTAATTTGATTTGCATGTGAAATATAAATCCTGTTTGCAGTGTGGCCTTTCTGGAGTTATGTTATTTCTTAGTTTTATTGATCCAAAATGTTTTTATACATTTTCTCCTATATCTTTGTGTGATTTTTCTGTACATCGCTGCTTTGAAATGTTAAAGCCCCGCCCCACCCCCATACACATGATTCGACTATTAGTCGACTATAGGCAAGACTTGACGATTCTGATTCGACTATGAAAATCCATAGTCGGGGACACCCCTAATTATTATTATTATTTATTATTAGGTACTTTCAGAACACCATGTTCATGAATCCTTGGAACATGGAGGGGGCATTGACCAGGTCATACGGCATCACCCGATATTCATAGTGGCCTGTAGGGGTCACAAAAACGGTTTTCCATTCGTCCCCACTCCAGATCAGGTTGTAGGTGCTGCGCAGGTCAAGCTTGCTGAAAAGTGTTGCTGCACGCAACAGTTCCAGTGCAGCAGGGACGAGGGGAAGTTGGTATCGAAACTTGACTGTGATCTTATTTAGTGAACGGTAGTCGATGCATGGCCTCTGTCCTTCTTGGCCACAAAGAAGATGTACACCTTGGCCAGGTGTAGCCCTGCACCGGGGTAAAATAGGTCAAATATACAATGTTTTTTAAAATGTTGTATATTTATGGTAATTAAAACAACAGTTTTATTGTTGAAAAGAATATGTAAAACTATGGTATTTGGGGTTAAAAGTGCCCCTCCTGTCCTGTTGGGGCTAAAGGCACAATAATTAACATGATGATAAATAACTGGCTGACTTTTCCATTTGTTGAAATGAAATGGTTAGATTCAGATGCTCAGATATGAATCTTTACCTTTTTTATTATTATTTTGTTTCTGTATTTTCAAAAATGAAAATATTTTAAGCGACTGATAAGATATGACATGTGAATGTGTATATAGGTTGTGTATATAGGTTGTAGGCTGGCCTCACAGTATTATTGCTTGTAAGTCTGACTATAAAATCTATCATCTTCTACATTTGCATTTTAATTGCTCCACTGTTTGGACCAATTTTGATTTTGACATTTCTCAGTGTAACCCATGCATTTGAACAAACAGTAGTGTCTGGTGTGTCACATGTTGTCATTAATGGTAAACCCTTAAAGCAACTCAGGAGATAATATTAATTGATGAAGCCATGTATTTGATAATCTGGTTTTATTAGCAGTAGCGCATTGGATAGAAACCCAACAATAAACTTTATATTATTATGGTTCCATTAAAATTGCGTTTGGTGTGAATAGAGGCTTCAGCCACCCATTACATTGTGTTTTTCCATTTGGCCGACACATACATTGTATTTATACTCTTTCTTAGTTCATGCATTTCCTGGGAATCAAAACCATGACATTGCAAACTTTTTTGGCTACTACAGCATTAACCAGTAATATTAGATTGTGTTAGTATATAGTATATTATCATCAACAAACATTATTACACCCCTCAAAATAATTGAATTGTGCTGAATTTTATCTTTCAATTCTCATATGTACAGGAATTTAATTGACACTCAATCATCACTATTATCATTTTGACTCTTGGTGGTGGATAAGAATACTTCAGCACAATTCTTTTTACAGACTTTTTTAAGCTCCATTGGCTGATCCTCTAAATTTGTTGGTCTTAGTTGAATAATTTTTAGCACATTCTAGATGCCTTGTGTGTGTTGAATAGAATAGAATAACTATGGTACGAATGTTAACTGATCTGATCAATTATTTGCCGTGATTTTAACACAAAAACACATGTTGAATAGTGTCTGTCACCCGATCTAAAGCAGATTTATGATGCAGTTAAGCTTTTGCTGCTGTGCTTTGTCCTTGGCTGTGGAAACAATTGAGGCATGAAACATTAGTTATTCTCCATGTATTTTAATCAGGTTGATTTCAAATCCAGTGTCAAAGAGAGGCTGTGTAGCTCGAAGGCAGTTTGCCCCCTCATGATGTGGTTTAAGGCTTTGTATGTTTGATGTTGACGTGGCTATCTTTTTTTTTTTTTTATTATTAACAAGGACACATTTTCTGATGATAGAATTTATTTTTCTGAGTTTTTGTCACTGAAATATTTTTTAAATTTAGTCGATATTTTATCATAAGTTAATTTAAGTCAATTTCACTCATTTTAGTCAATGAAAATAACGTTTTTGTTCCAGAACGTGCATAATTTAATATTTAGTTAAATTATAGTTATTTACATTAGTTATTTTGTTCACATTTCATCTTCCTTACACAACTCAAAATATTAGTTTGAAATACATATATTCTTTTTAGATTGACAAACATTTGTTTTATTTTGTTTTATCCATGACTTGCCGTATAATATTTGCAGGGACAGTCCCATGATGCATTGTGAAGTGCCTCCACCTAAGATCAAACCCCTGCCATGATTAGCTCAGAACCTTCACCGCTAAGCCACCACCATCACACTATCAGGTTTTTTTTTAACACACCACATGTCAATGCATAACTCTTACCTGCAGTAATCAGACAGCATTTGCAAATAAATGCCACCCCTTCCTCACAGTAATCCTCAATACCCCCAAAAAGAATAACACAACCTCATTTATCATTATTTGTTTCCCCCCATCGCTTCCCGCAATTGATTGACAAGGGCACTGTCGGGGTAAGGGGTATGAATTACCTCACATTCAAGTTATGGATAGTAAATTATGGGTGGCTAATCCCCCATAGGGAAACTCAACCCTTCTATTCAACCCTATTATTCTGTAATGGATGTCTGATTTGAGAATAAGACACTCTGCCTGTCGGGCAAGAGTTGATATAGCGGCGGGCCTGCGGACAGGGAGGGGTCTCCGGCTATAACTCACTCGCAACTTGATCAACGGCATATAAATCTGCTGCCGGCTTCCTGCAAGATGCGCTCGGGCCCCCTCCTCCTGCAGATTTCTCCCTGAGGCTACAGGGAAAGGGTATACCGTATCCCCCTGGACCCCTAGCTACCTGTCACTATCTGATGTATAGATACTGTATGGCCACTGTCACTCCTTGGAATTCTGTAATCTTACATGGGCTGCCTTAGGGCAGAGGGCTTTGTTGTCGAAGGACGGCAATCTCCTTGGTTTTTCAATGGTTTTCTTCATGTCCATATCTGTTTTTTTTTCTGTTTTTTTTTTCTTTCTTTTTTTTAAAGCACTTTGTAAATCCCTTTGAATACTTTAATCAATAATTTTCTAATAAGAGACAGTCTGAGTAGTTTACCTGGTGAACTATCCTCTTGCTAGCATGATGGCTTTTCAAAGGGACACATTTCATCATTTGTTGTAGAAATCCAAATAGTTTTGGAAGATTATTATTGTGGAAGTAGGGCACAATGCCATGTTCAAGTTGAGATCACGCATCATTATTTAATTAGCTAAAATTCTTGATCTTACACCTTAACTCAAGCACACTATAGGGCGCCAAATGTTTCTATTTACAGTGTTTTTATGAGTGTTGAGCATTGTAGCCAATCACAATCATATCTGTTGAGTGTGTGAACTCAATGGCCAGAGGTGCTAGTCAGTATAACAGGAGTTTTTGTGAGAGTGCAGAATTCAGTGAGCTTGCGCTTTAGAGATTGATAGCTTTACTGATTTACTTGCTTTCTTTTTATGACCCATTCCCAATCTGAATACAATCTGAATACTCCAATTGTCAATGAAAGTTTTGGATTTTGAACTCGTTTCCAAAAATTAAACTTAAAGTAATCCATTGTCTTGACAAGTTGACTTCAAGTTGAGTTTAGTCATGTTTAGTTGAGTTTTCTCCCGTTTTTAAAGCAGCTGGTGAACCTTCGTTTCTAAATTTAACCACCTGAAAATGTTTTACATTGGTATTTTTTAACCTTTAAAAATCTAATGTAATCAATAGACCCCTTCACGGTTGACGTCACAGGAAAATTCGAAGTTCGCAGTGCGCATGTCGGGGTCAGAAAGTTCATTCCATCCCATTGAATTGTGTGTTAACCAGAGAATTTCTCGTCAAGAAAAAAAATGCCTACTTGTTGCGTCGTGGACTGAAAATCACACCAGTTGTGGAGTCGGATCTCATCCGTAAAAAAAAAAAAAAAGACGACATCTGTTCAGATCTATTTTTTTACAGTCTATGGTTCAGATAGATACTGCTATCTGCTAAGTAGGCTAGCATGACACAGGTCACAATAATGCCAGATATCGAACTTCACCTAACTATTAAACCAGTCTACAGTTTACAGAAAACATTTGTTTACTTACCAGGGCTTAACTCTACCGTTGTTGTCACAATAACTGTCATATAACACAATAACACTACAAACACGAGCATTGATCGTAGCATTGTCCCAGTCTGCCCGTTTAAAAAAAAAATAATAAAAAAAACACATACTTAACAGTGTTAAATTTGAAAAAATACTGTTCGATAGAACTGTTTGGTTTGTTACCACAGTTATCTGTGCTTCCTCAGCGATGAAGATCCACATTTGCGGCTATTCATTCACGAAAATAAGCCGTTCACGTTATTTTCTTCAGATAACTCCAAATTTCTCCCACACACTGGACTTGATTTTTGATGACTGTCGACAACTTTACAATCTCCACTAGCTATTCTTTTCTTCAACTCCTCAGCATCCATCTCGACGACTGCAAGCAGATCACGCGCGCGCGGTTATGATGAATTTTTAAAAGTGAAAGTAGCCTATAGGTAACGTTATAGATCCTGGGAGGGCGTGGCGCGTGGGCAAAAATAAACTGATGTGGATTTTAAATTATTTTATCAACTTGAAATACAGGCATATTATGTGTTCCTAAAAATATGCATATATTTTTACGTTTGCATGTGATTGTTTTAAACCCGTTTAGACCCGTGTTTCCCCCGTGGCCGACCCGACCCGCACCACACCCGACACAGTTGGATATTTTTCACCCGTTTGAGCAAAATTTGCAGGTCACCCGGCCGTCCGAACCCGTGCAGGACTCTAATCAGACAATCGCCATTAGCTAAAACAAGTTTATTATGGTTCTGTTCCCGTTCCTGTGATGACAAAAACAGTGCATACCCTTGACACAATATGCCGCACCATTGACCCCATGCTGTGCGGGCACCCAACCTAGGCGTTCGATGTTTACAAACATTGAAGGGGTCTATATAATCATTAAAAAATCTCAATACATTTTTCTATAATGACTACATTATTGTGATGCCTAAATTCACTTGTTGCAAGTAATAATATATTTATATTTATTATAAGGATAATTTAACAGTATCGAATTTTCATATCAACTTAACGTGAAATTACCTGTATCAAACATAATTTTTGTATCCCTAGAATCATCTTATATTTACTGCCGATCACAGTTTTTGTGTCTTTGGATGAAGTGACCTGACCTGACCATTTTACCTGATTTATAAACTTGAGTGCATCTCTCTGTACACTGATATAGCTCTGGAAGTCCTGGTGAAGTGAATCAGGACGCCTTGGTAGGTAATTGACAGGCTGATCCACAGCACCAGTGTTCTGTCAGTTTCAAAGCCCTGGTCTTACCTGTGGATTAACTCAGATCAAGCAATGATTGACATGGACTCAGACAGGGGGTAAGAGCAGGGTGGGGCTGTTCACGCACCATGTTTGGGGTTGCCGGTGAAACGCTGGCGTGAAACCATGGCTACAGAGCGCTGAGCAAACAGACAGAGATGAAGATGAAAGATTTGACCTGTCTGTATCTGTCATGTTTTACAAGGCAGCTCTGCCCATGCTGTTATAACATATTGATTCTGATTGCAGTTTGCCAAAATGGCCTCTAAATTTTGGTGGGAAAATATTAAACCACTGATGGCTATCTTTAGGGATGCACAATATTAAAATGGCTATTCATCTTTGTTAATGTTAGTTAATAAAAATATAGTTTTTCATTGTTTGTTCATGTTAGTTCACATTGCGTTAACTAATGTTAACATATACAACTTTTGATTTGAATAATTTATTAATACATGTGGAAATTAACATTAACTAAGGTTAATAAATGCTGTGGAAGTATTGCTCATTCTAACTAAAATAGGTAACTAATGAAACCTTATTGTAAAGTGTTACCATTTTATCTAAATAAATGAAAAATAAATAATACACTAAAAACTAAAATCAAAGATTAAGGTAGGGCTCAAGATGCACTGGGGTAAAAGGCGCCTTTGATTTTATTTTCAAATCCATAGTAGGAAAAAAAATATACTATGGAAGTCAATGAGACCAGAAACTGTCTGGTTACTGATATTCTTCTGAATATCAGAAACTCGGCTGAATGGATTCGAAAACGGTAAAACTCAACTGTTTAACTCTGGGGGAGTTGTATTGAGCCTATGAGCCTATTTCCAAAAAAAGTGGAGTATCCCTTTAAAGTCTAGGTAATCATTGATTTCTTCTAAAGAGATCACTTTATATGATGACATATTTAATTAAGGCTTTTATTCATATATAAACATTGCAGCACTGCTTTATGTGTACGCACTGGGAATGAAGCACGGGAATGAAATCATGTGCAACCCCAGCAATTCAACGCCGAAAACTTACTCGACGGTCCGAGATTGATGGTACATAATAATTTTTTACACATTTAAGTAATTTTAAAATGTTTGGATTTTTTACACGGCACCCCTGCTCTCGCCAGACGGCACCCCGGTTAGGAAACGCTGCTCTAAACCAGTAGCTGGCACAACAACTTACACTTTACACAGTAGCACTTTCTAAAACATCCGCTTTTCCTGATGCATGTGGAAATTTGACTGATCCTTCACACGGCAGCAGCGCAAATTTGATTCTGCGCTAATTTGATCTAATATGTGATGTTTTTTTAAAAATGTTATAGATTTAAGTAGCAAATGAGAATCGCTAAAATTATTAAATATATTTTGAGTCGAAGGTCGTCTTAATGGTTTTCAGGTTTGTTCAAGGTAATTTAAAGGGGTGATGAACTGAGAAATAAAATTTTCCTTGAGCTTTTGACATATAAGAGGTCATCATAAGAATATCCTATAAGTTTCAGAACTGAAAACTTCCTTGTTAGTCCAATAAAAGCTTTTATTGATACCAGGCACAGCGAACGACAGGTTTTTCAAAGTGGGGATCTATGACGTCAAAGGGTATAAAGCACCTCCTCTGCAGAAGAAGATCAACGCCTACTTCAACACTGCCTGTTTAGCCCCGCCCACCGATTCGCGCATTAAATGAAACTCATTATAATATGTAAAATTGTTATCCAATCATAATAGTGGCCGTTTACTTCCAAGTCTTCAATGCGGCACGCCCATAAAAACCGAACATTTCAGGAGCTAGGCTCAAAACCAGGGTAGAAAATAGCCTATTACTTATTCATTTTGATATTTTTGAATGTAAAAACCAAGCGAATGTTATAAGTTGACCTCAGACAACAATATATATATATATATAAAAAAAAAAAGCCAGTTCATGACCCCTTTAAGCAACAGTTTTTCAATAACAGAAGAATATGTAAAAGTATGGTATTTGGGGTAAAAGGCTCCCCTGCTGTCGATAATAATTAACATAAACCGCTATAATAATAATAAACAGCTGGCCGACTTTTCCATTTGTTGACATGAGATGGTTAGATTCAAATGGTAAATTTCATAAGTTGGGTGTCCACCTTAGAGATAATCACCATATTTATAATGATATTAATTAATAGATCTATTATTAATAGATTGATATTAATATAGCCTATATTATGGGATCTGCTTCAATGCTTTCAGAATCTTTATTTTTTAAATGATTTTGTTTCTGTATTTTTAAAACATATTTTTATATTAACATATTTTATTGACAGTATATTTAGTGAACAACAAATGTATTCTTTTATTTATCTAAATAGAAAATAGTACAGACTTAGCTAAAGTGATTGTTTAATTGCTGATGAGCCTGCGTGTGTGGTTTAAAAGGCCCACCTTGCCACCTCATAGATTTATACGATTATTAGTCAAAAAAAATCTCTTTTATGTTTTATTGTCACACAAAATCTGTTGCTCCATCAATGTTCAATACAAACATAAATATTTTTTCTGCACTCACACATGGGAGTAGTGAAAAGCACATTTTTCTTAAGGTGTGCCTTTAGCCCCGTTGTACCCTAGAATATAGTATGAAAATGGATATTCATTTTTAAGATTTGCTAAATATTTCATTTAACAGTGTTTATTATTAGTGATCTTAAAGATTAGCGAGTGTTAGGTGACGGCAAAGGTAATGCAAATGTAAAAATAGGGACATTATGTGTGCATAATTAATATCAGGTATTGATTGATACCAAAAAATAATAAATAAAAAATTGTCATGATAACTAATATGGTAATGATATTTCTAGTTATATGAACGGTCTTTTTTATAGTCAGCAATATCACACAAGTACTGTTGTTCAGACAGAGAAACAAAATTAACTGTTGTATAAAATACATTTTGTGCACTAATTATTGGTTAATTTGGGTATTTTTTGTAATAGTTAAAACTCAAGTCAGTTGGTAGATCTTTCAGACGTGCATTTCGATTCTTACAGAACTCTGTACAAAGTCAGTTGACTGCATGACAAAGCACACACGTTTTAGCTCCAAGTAGCATCTCTGACCTGTTCACATGTGTGTCTCTAAGCTAACCTCTGACTGAGATCTGCCCGTGTAGACTGATCTGAGATTAGTGCTTGATGCTAATGCACTTCCCCACAATGCACTGCAAATGAAGGGTGTTTCTGGGTACTGATCATCTCCATTCATAATCAGCTCATGTGTTTCCCTAATGATGCATGCAGCAGTAATCTCTACAGTCTCTCAGTTCTTTTAGCCAGCTCAATGCTACCTTGAGTCTGACATTTAAAGTCATGTGTGACTCAAGTTTCCAATTGGTTTCCTTCAGTTCCGCCCAGTAGGCCAGAGGACGTGCTTGCCTCCAAATACTGAAATTAATTGCTTTCCAGCAATGGGTATATCTCTTTTACCCAGCATTCAACACTCTAATCAATCAGCATTCAGAGTTAGACTGCCATTAAACTTTTTTTTAGTTTTTAGACCACATCATTTATTGTCATTTGCCTTAAGACAAAGAAATAAAATAAAATTGTATGTACATTTCAAAGTATTTACAACTCTTAAAATTGGCTGTCTACATTTTTTGGGGTAAGATGCTGATTTATCTACTAGGCTATATAGTATGCCTCAAATAATATTTTATGGTATTTTCAAAATATGCAGCATAGTATAGAATATCACATAGTATGCAATGCTGTACTCATGTAGACCATATGTTAACAATAGTGTTTTAATGTTATTGCTTTCAGGTCACAAAGTGTATAGCAGTGATGATTGAGATGCAAATATGGAAAAATTAGCTTGGTTTAATTTGAAAACTTCTAAAACCACAAGCTCCCATTTTGCATTTTCCTTTTAGAACAGTCGCTCAACATGTGTTCTCTATCCTGTGTTAGAGTAAAACATTTTCAGCCATATTAGCTTAGAATCACAGAGTAGTTGAGGTGTGCACTTGCAAACACAGGGATGTATATTTTCTTAAATTAAAATGGGAATTGACGCTTAACCCAAATAGTTCCCAATCTTTCTGTCCACGTCTTGGTGTATTGTTATTATTATTGTGGCCTTAATAAAGGCCAGATGGCTAATATTAGATGTAATCTGTTGGAATAGTTTTGTTTATGTAATTCTATTTTTCCAGGCAGTTGTTTCCAATTAGGATGTTTGAAAGTTTTAATTGAATTAAATTGCAGATTTCTATATAGAATGGTATAGAAAAACAGTGCAGGACTGACCATGTGTGTCGTGATGTATTTCAGTGTGTAATTTGACTCTACAGCCTTTTTTATTGAGAATCTAAGGTCTGTCTGGAAGTCAGGCACAGATGTGTAAATCTGCTTGGTATTGGACAGATACACATTCAACAAGCTGAAAAAAAAAGAAGATCCCTATTGTTTTAAGTTACTGTACTTTGTGTACATAAAGCAGGAGAAAGAAAAAGGTAAGACTGAGAGTGTAGTTTTTAATAAGATACAATTTTAATAAATATAGTTAAGGATAGATTAATAATAAATCATTTATATTTAATGAATATATTCAATAATGATTTAAGTAAGATTTAAATTAATTTTTTTAATAAACACATATTTATTTCATAAGTACTGCACATTAAACTTTATTTTAACTTATAAAAAAATACAGTTTCATTTCAGCTGCTAAGTACTTTTTGTTCTAAATGTTTATTTAATATTTAATATTTATAATATACGTATGTATATTTATTAAATATGAATGAAATGAAAAAATATATAAATATGTTTTTACATAAAATTTTTATATTTATTAAATATGTATTTCTGGTAAATATACAATCGTTTTTAATAGTATTGCAATGTAAGCATCATATGTAGTTGTGTTTACCGCTCTGTCCACCAGAGGCACACAAATACAGGTGCAACAGATCACCAGTCAAAGATGCCTTTACTAGTTCAACCTGCACCCACTTAAACTTACACAAGCACTAGCTTTCAGTTTTATGCTAATATTGGATAGATCATTTTGTTTCTGATTTAAAGAATTAAGTCAGTAAAACAACTCTGGCTTTCACCATCTTCTCTCTCTCTCTCTCTCTCTCTCTCTCTCTCTCTCTCTCTCTCTCTCTCTCTCTCTCTCTCTCCCTCTCTCTCTCTCTCCTTTTTTCTCTCGACAGTCTGCACATTCTTTTCAGTGCAGCTCATACTGGGGTTGGCTTCTGGTCGTTTGCACAATAAAAGAATTGACAGTACACAGAGGGAAAACCAGGGGCCTTTGGCCTGAGGAAGGGAGAGGAGGAGCTTGCGGGTTGCTTTGACAGCAGCCAAGCGAATATTGAAAAGGAACTTTGTTGTTGGTAATGTTCATCCCTGTTTGTTTTGGACTTCACACGGAAAGCAAGAAATTCGCAGTGAGTTGCCAGGTTACTGTCAGAGGGGAACATGGTATCAGGTACTGGTTATAGCTCAGTGAGATTGTTTACAAAGGCAGTGACCTGTCAGATGTCCTGGAGAAAATGAGAGTGCATTAGACAGCATTCCATATGAAAAGAAAGTAGGGAAGAAAAAAAAAACAATATAGGAAGGAATAACAAGTATCCCCATTGCGGGCATGGAAATGACTCGCATTGCATGAACACATGTGGATATCTTTGTGAGAAGCTTAATGCTGTGCAGTAATTTGTTTTCTCACTCTGGTAACTTTAATATGAATGATTTAACGCTTAAATGCAATCAGTGTAAAAAGTTCCCAAAAATCCTCATGCAGTCATAACAAGTTTGGGGGCTGTTTATAGAGAGAGGCACAATGCGGAAGACAGATGTGGAAAACTAGCGCCCACCAGACAAGGGCCTCCTTCAGTTCTCTGCTGCTCTTTTTCAAGATGGAGGGCTTAAGTTACAGAACTAACTTCCTGGATTACATCAAACAGAGCCCTTCCCCTCCTCCCGGTGCCTTACCCTTCTCTTCTCTTCTCTTCTCTTCTCTTCTCTTCTCTTCTCTTCTCTTCTCTTCTCTTCTCTTCTCTTCTCTTCTCTTCTCTTCTCTTCTCTTCTCTTCTCTTCTCTTCTCTTCTCTTCTCGTCTCGTCTCGTCTATTTTCTGTCTCATCTTGTTCTGTCTTTAGTCTTGCCTCTTTTCATCTTATGTCCTCTTCTCTCCTCTTGTCTTATCTCTCCTTTATGCATCTCATCTTTTGTCTTATTTCTCGTATTGTCAACTTCATGTCTGTGTGCCACATGTGTTTAGGGCACACGACCGCATGCCCTGCACCACCCACCTTTATATGAAAAGCACAGTAGTGGAAACCCAGAGACTTTGTAGGGTTTGTAGAGCATCATGACCTCGGGCAACACAGGAGAGAGAGCGAGAGAGAGTTCTGTGAGCGGAGGAGGGGCAGGAGGGTCACGGGACTAGACTGTGAAAGTCAAAGCGTCGCTATGATCCGCTCAAGCATGGAGAGTGCTGATCCCGTCTTAGGGGAGAGAAGTAGATGCGATGAGTTGGGGGGGGGGGGGGGGCAACAAGGGGTCCTGCTCAGGAAGGGGTGTGCGGATGGGATGTGGCACGTTATCTGGCCAAAAATATGCAGCTGTATTTACCACCTCTGTTTGTTGTTCCCGTAGAAAGCTCCAGGATGGGAATTTTCTGTGTCACTGCCTCAAAGGATTTTGGCTGAGGCTCTGTTGATCCTGTGTTGTTGTAGAAAAGGGGAATAAGATTTAAGCATTAGCCATGTCAGGCAGGATTTAACACTCTGGTCCCCAGACCTCTCACCATTTAGGCAACTCTTCCCCGAGCGCTTAGCCCTCGACGGCCTGCCCAGCGGCCCACTGGGTGGAGAGAGACAAGGTTGGTTCTCTCTCTCTCACTCGCGCATTTCCGCTTTTCCGGCATCCATCCAATGGAAAAATAAGGTTCAAGCCACTTGATTTTGTGTCATGCTTCCTGGAGCATGCCAACTTTCAATTACAGCACCTCCAGTCCACCTTGCACTTTGGCCATGGCTATCTGACAGCTCCCCTGCTGTTGTTTGTGGCTGGTGGCCAACTGATTCCCAGCGCATTATGTTTCTCCGACCAACTGAGAGATAGTTGGTTGTTTTCCATTAGGCTATGAGTTATCACTATCTGATGGGGCACTCTAACCTTGACAGATGCCTGGCTGAATCACTGCACGAGGATGAACTGCGATGCTGTGCCTTCAAGTTCATTCGCCATCACTTCGACATGGAACTTCTTTCTCACAGGAGATTGTTATAGCATTTTAATGTTGATATACATGTATGTTTTCAGATTATGCCTAAAAAAGTACTAATCGAGGCTTATGTTTGTTCATGTGATCATAGCAGGAAAAATGCTAATCTAGCGTACTAGTACACGACAGACTAAAAGTAATCCTAATTCAGCATTCTTGCTTTTAAACTGATTATGTGTTCATGAGAGACTTCATTTGATCTCTTTGTATTAATCTTGTATTAAGTCATTATGGTGTTTGATTAAGATTTGATGTAGTCCCATATCTGATGATTACTTCTAAAAGTCTGGGGACACCAGAATGATGTAAAAGAAGGACATTCAGTGCTTTTCTAGAAATAGCAGTCTCACATGAGATAAAATAAGAAAGAAAGGGCTGAAAAGACACTGTTGGTTATTATATTTTTTGCTTTAAGTCATTATCTTCTCATATTTATGGAAGCCTGTTTCTGCCTGAAGGTAAAAACTAAATCAGGTAATTTGAGGTAATTAAGTAAGAAATAAAGTTTTCAGATGTAGTCACATTATGACATTATGAGAAATAAAATCACAATTACCTTTTTTAATATGAAGTGGATAGAGGTTTTTTGTACACTACAGTTTGGTGTCAGTAAGAAATGAATACTTTTATTCAGTAAGGATGCATTACTTTCATCAAAACTGAAAGGAAAATCCTTAAAAATATTATGCAGCACAACTGTTTTCAACATTGATAATAATAAGAAATGTTTCTTGAGCACTAAATTGGCATATTAGAATGATTTCTGGCAATCTCATGAATAAATTATGTTTTAAAATATATTGAAATGGATTAGAGTTATTTTAAATTGTAATATTTCACAATATTACTGTTTTTATTGTAGTTTTGAGCCTGTAGTTTGAGACTTGAACAGTACATATTTTCACTAGAATAACACTTTCAAATATTACTATAATATTGTAATACTGTATGTAATAAAAATGAACACATGATTATTATTTCACATGTAGCAAGATAATATTTGGTGTATGTACACTTATTGTAATGTTTTCCAGAGAAGGTTGGGCTTTTACAGTTTCTCTCACGGTTTTTCTTCTTCTTCTCACCTCACTTTCCCTTTGGTTTGTTCACTGAGGACTTTAAGGGACGCATTGAAGCAAAACTCTATACAAATAAAATTGACATAAAGCGTTTCTAAAGACATGCACTATGATTGACCGAATGAAACAAACCGTCACCCTTTCTTTGAGCTTTATTGTGTGCTTGTATTCTCCTAAAGCTTTTCACCACCTCTTTCCACCTGAGAACAACCAGCTCCTTCTAGTCCAAGGCTATTAGCAGTTTCTATCCTTCAATCACCGGGAACCAAGGGTGCTGATAAAGAGGCATTGTTTAGAGTTGTCCAGGTTATGTGGTTCACAAAGAAGAATCAGCACTGATGCAGCCTTTTGCATGTTTGCAGAACTTCAAAAAGTTTATTTTAGATTTTTTTTATGGAAGTATCCTTTACTTTTGAACGCTTTTGTTTGTATTTAAGACCCTCAGAATAGTGTCTTTGGCAGGGGGGTTGGTGTTTGAGGATGCAGTGGGGCGTGTCTATTATGTCCATCCCCCTTACCCTCACGACCCCGGTTCTGCCTGGATAGCGCTGCATGGGCCCTTGCCTGGGTCACCTGCAAAGGATTAGGCTGTGGCTGGTGGACAGTTGTTGTTTGAGGAGCGTCTGGGCACGTCAGGGGTACAGGAAAGGGGAGGAACAGAATGGGGTGAGTGGCCTGGTGAGTCGTCTCGCCTCCAGATGCCCAGACCTCACCCCTGCAGGGAGCAGCACACCAGGGGACAGCAAACATGACAATCAGCCTCTACTCCAACACTTTTGCTTGTGAAAAGGCTTGGATGAATTCAGCTATTATTTACTACTTGAACTCATATGCTGTTTTTTTGTTTTGTTTTTGTTTTTCAGTGGGACACAAAATTAGATAATTTTTTTCATACAATTGTTCATAGTGATTAAGCATGTCAAGCTCCAAAAAATAATAAGTTATATAAAATAAATAATAATAACACCATAAAATCATAAACATACTTCATAGAAAAATGTTTGCTTTATTGAAAACAGTGCTGTCAAATCGATTAATCGCGATTAATCGCATCTAACACAACTTTTTGTTAACATAATATAAGTGTGTGTGTATATATATATTATTATATTTATATATGTTATATATGTCTGTGTGTGTATATGTACTGTATACACACACACGCTCATGTTTATCTATACATATATGTATATATACACACAGACATACACATACACACACATATATATATATATATATATATATATAAAAATAAATAAAAAAAAACGTTTATGTTAGATGCGATTAATCACAATTAATCGATTTGAAAGCAGTAATTTAAAGTCTTTCAAGGTTTTTAGATAACTTTGTGAGGGGAACAGATGGAAAAAAAGTCCATATTTACTGATTGCTGTGTTGTTATTCATTCCTCTCCTCTGCCACTTTCAAATAAAAAGACACATTTTGTTTTATTCGTTTCAAATACTAGTACGTTTTTTAAATATATATTACATATACTTTAAATACATACAGCATACACTACCATTCAAAAGTTTGGGGGCAGTAGATTTCTTTTAAAGAAATATATACTTTTATTCAGCAACAATGCAAAAAAAATAAAAAATACATGGTGTTTTTTAAATGTTCTATTCATCAAAGAATCCCCCAAAAAATCACGGTTCATTCTAATATGCTGATTCATCAAAGAATCCTGGGGAAAAAAATCACGGTTTCCCAAAAATATTAAGCATTACAGCTGTTTTTCAGCATTGATAATAAGAAGAACTGTTTGGTGCTCAATTCAAAATTCTTATTATTATCAATGGTGAAAGTAATTTGTAATGCTTAATATTTTTGGCAAACCGTGATATTTTTCCTAGGATTCTTTGATGAATCAGCATATTAGAATGATTCTGAAGGATCATGTGACATTGAAGACTTGAGTAATGATGCTGAAAAGTTAACTTTCCCATCACAGAAATAAATTACATTTTACATTATATTAAAATAGAATATATATATATATATATATATATATATTCAATGTTTTTACTGTAGTTTTGATCAAATAAATGCAGCTTTGGTGTGCAGAAGACAGTTCTTTCAAAAACATAAAAAAAATCTTACCTACCCTAAACTTTTGAACGGTAGTATAATTAAATACATTGTTAGAAGATAAACGGAGGGATGTTTCGACAGTCTTTTCATTATCTGCAAACTATTTATTTAAGAATTTATAAGGAATGTTGACCTGGGACTGACTGTTTAACTCATTAACCAGATTAATAAAAGAGAATAAAGGGATGAGTAACAGAAGAAACAAAGAGCGTATCCCTAAGCACATGTGTCAGAAACCTCTGGAGGGAACCCGAGATTGAATATGCCACGGCTTCTGTACTCTGTGCCAGTGCGAGCGAGCCGAGAGGGGTGCACACAAAGCCAGCGGAGAGCCGCATCACTACACCCGCCTCTGTCAATAATGACAAGACAGCATTCATTGATTTTCTCATGGAAAAATAATGTGTTAATAAGGACCCTCTCAGAAGATTACCCAACCTCGCCCCGCTAATCAGCCTCTTTGTAAAGGTCCATAAATCACCAAACTAATAGCACGGCGGATATTAATAACTCAAATTATGATTTATATCTTTGTTGTCGTCTGTGAAAGGATCCCTCACCTCCTTACATTTTCAATCAATATCATCAAAATGCTAACGAGCGAATGGTTGTAATTACCTTCATGGGGGGGACAACACTAATTTAGTTCTCTCTTTTTTTCTTTCTGAAATGCTACCAAGCAGACATGGGGCAACTGAGTGCGTATACCTGTTGCACAAACAAAGCAGGCAACGTGTTAGTCTATGAAGAAGACATTAGCCATGATATTAGCTGTCAAACCAGGGTCATCATAATTTTTGCTTCTGAGCTTTGGCGTTCCAAATAAGACATCAGTCAAGAATTAACAACTGCTCAGTGACTATAGCATGAATTAAATATTACAGTATATTACAAGGTGGAAGTTTTTTATTACTGTAACCTACTTGACACTTATCTTACACTTTCATTTCTTAACATTTGTTAATGCATTAGGTTTCATGCGCTAACAATGAACAACATTTTTTCAGCATTTAATAATATAATTATATAATGTTTTTTTTTTATGTCAAATAAATACTTTTTATTCATTTTAATGTTACAACCACATTTAATTAACAAGTCTAAAGTGCTTTTATTTGTATATATACAGTGGGTACGGAAAGTATTCAGACCCCCTTAAATTTTTCACTCTGTTATATTGCAGCCATTTGCTAAAATCATTTAAGTTCATTTTTTTTCCTCATTATTGTACACACAGCACCCCATATTGACAGAAAAACACAGAATTGTTGACATTTTTGCACATTTATTAAAAAAGTGAAATATCACATGGTCCTAAGTATTCAGACCCTTTGCTCAGCATTTAGTAGAAGCACCCTTTTGATCTAATACAGCCATGAGTCTTTTTGGGAAAGATGCAACAAGTTTTTCACACCTGGACTTGGGTATCCTCTGCCATTCCTCCTTGCAGATCCTCTCCAGTTCTGTCAGGTTGGATGGTAAACGTTGGTGGACAGCCATTTTCAGGTCTCTCCAGAGATGCTCAATTGGGTTTAAGTCAGGGCTCTGGCTGGGCCATTCAAAAACAGTCACGGAGTTGTTGTGAAGCCACTCCTTCGTTATTTTAGCTGTGTGCTTAGGGTCATTGTCTTGTTGGAAGGTGAATCTTCGGGCCAGTCTGAGGTCCAGAGCACTCTGGAGAAGGTTTTCGTCCAGGATATCCCTGTACTTGGCCGCATTCATCTTTCCCTCAATTGCAACCAGTCGTCCTGTCCCTGCAGCTGAAAAACACCCCCACTTGGAGCGGGGCGAGGACTTGGAGTCCTTCAGGTGTGCTTTCATGTGTCTTGCACTGAGGAGAGGCTTCCGTCGGGCCACTCTGCCATAAAGCCCCGACTGGTGGATGGCTGCAGTGATGGTTGACTTACTACAACTTTCTCCCATCTCCCGACTGCATCTCTGGAGCTCAGCCACAGTGATCTTTGGGTTCTTCTTTACCTCTCTCACCAAGGCTCTTCTCCCCTGATAGCTCAGTTTGGCCGGACGGCCAGCTCTAGGAAGGGTTCTGGTCGTCCCAAACGTCTTCCATTTAAGGATTATGGAGGCCACTGTGCTCTTAGGAACCTTAAGGAATTTTTTTTGTAACCTTGGCCAGATCTGTGCCTTGCCACAATTCTGTCTCTGAGCTCTTCAGGCAGTTCCTTTGACCTCATGATTCTCATTTGCTCTGACATGCACTGTGAGCCGTAAGGTCTTATATAGACAGGTGTGTAGCTTTCCTAATCAAGTCCAATCAGTATAATCAAACACAGCTGGACTCAAATGAAGGTGTAGAACCATCTCAAGGATGATCAGAAGAAATGGACAGCACCTGAGTTAAATATATGAGTGTCACAGCAAAGGGTCTGAATACTTAGGACCATGTGATATTTCAGTTTTTCTTTTTTAGTAAATGTGCAAAAATGTCAACAATTCTGTGTTTTTCTGTCAATATGGGGTGCTGTGTGTACAATAATGAGGAAAAAAAATGAACTTAAATGATTTTAGCAAATGGCTGCAATATAACAAAGAGTGAAAAATTTAAGGGTATCTGAATACTTTCCGTACCCACTGTATATTATATTTTTGTCTTATATTATGCATCCTTTTTGAAGCTTAAAATGTCCCCATTGTAATTGCCTGGAAAATAGCGACTAGTACATTCCTAAGAAATTCTCCTGTGTTCTACGAAAGAAAGTGTCTTACAGGTTTGGAACGACATGATTGTGAGTAAATGATGACAGAATTTTCATTTATGGGTACCTATCCCTTTAAGAGGTTATGAGCCCTTTCACATAGAGGTGAGAGTAATGCTCGCTTGTCTTTTTAGCATTTCCGTTCTCCTGATATAAGTGAAATGTTTGAGTTCTTGTTTAGCAAAAGTCTCCATGTGACACTGAGGTTTAGGGGTTCACCTCATTCGACAATGCAGTGATTCAGATCTGGGGCCAGGACTTTTTCTCTGGCCGGCATGATGTCAGCCTCAAGCTTTTGTCAAAGTCTGATAAGACCACTAACACAATGAAATCTTCTGGAAGGCTGCTTGAATGATAACCCATAACAAAAAAGGAACGGAGAAAGAAGGGAGTACGGCAGTTTAATAAAAACTTTCCCCGCTCTGGGATTTCAAGGCTTTTTCTAAGGTGACTGAGGTTATCAGTCCTGTTTTTAGCCGCGTGAGCTGCCCAGCAAAGCAATCACACAAACAAATTAATTAGTCTTCCAACAATAGGGCCTTGATAAATTGAACCACTTGCATCTCATAGACTGTCGTTCCATGTTCGCTTTTTTAATCTCAGTCTTTTCAACGCAGACTTGAGAGTGATGTTTACATTTAGTCTTTGTAACGAGACATTGCACATCGGTTTGCAATAAATAGCTAATTATCATATCTCTGGCTACAGCTTAATTATATTTGCATAAAACTTCTTTGTCTCGTTGTCTCAACAGAGCCGGCGCTGCCTTGTCTTTTCATTGCTCAGTTTTTATTTACATGCCTGAAATATGCTCAAATTTACACATCTGTAAGTTTTTTCCCCCCGTTTTGCCTCAGGTTGCCTCTAAAAGAAAATGTGAAGGTCGAGGACTGTTTCTTTCTTATTTTCATTTTAACCCAACTATGCTGGTTTAGAGATTTGTGCAAAGTTGCTGTTTTCACTCATGCATGTTCAGTAATTCATTTAAATTATTCCTTTTTTTTTTTACTTAACAGGAAGTCACATAATTATCAGTCTTCATTTTTTTTTTAAACACCAGTGCTTTGCATGAGCACACGGCATGGGAAATTAGTAAAAGAAGGCATTAAAAAAAAAAAAAAAAAATGCATTCAGCTTCGGAAATGTATTTACAAATTATTTTCTCAGTGCTTTGGCTCGGGGCAAAGGAGACTGTGTCTTCATTCAATTATCAACTTTTAGCGGAGTGCACTCATTAAAGGAAGCTCATTACAGGTACAACCCACACGATTTAACCCCTGACTGACTGTTTGCTACATTACTTCTCACATACGCTCAAAACAGAGCAATAGGAGAGTTAAAGATGTCAGTGTGTAAGATGGGCCATCCCCTTAATCTAGTAGCAAAATATGCACTTATTTTGTCACATGAATGTCATATATTTAGAAATGGGCCCATCATGTATGGAGGTTTTTTTAAATAAATATTTTGTAAATATTTTTGCATGTATATAAAATGAAGCATTTAATATTTAACATTTTCCTGACTGATTTTTTTGATGTGATTATAATAGTCACATTTATAATTGGATTGTGCATTAGTGTTTATATTTTTGTTTGAAATATTTATCAATTATGGACGATCAATTATTGGGTGCAGGGGAGGTGGATCTATAGAGAGTCATACTGTATCTCTATAGTCCAGCGTGAAAAATTATTAGGTGAATTATATCATTATTGCAGACAGTTGGCACATCTTACCCCCACTCCTTTTTTATTCTTAACTCTTTCTTTGCCATTGACGAAAATGTTAAGAAAAAGCTTCCCCGCCATTGATGGAATTTTTCAGTTTTCCATGTTTTCACTGTTATGCGGTAGGGGGCGCTAATCTAAGCAGACAGGTTTCAGGTTTGACTTCAGGACAGGGGAGACAGAGCGCCTCGGGGCCTCTCCTCTTCATCCCTCCACGCAAACATCTCGAAATGGCACCTAGTCAAGCATCAGAGGTCTGTGACATCCAGCGCGTTCAGGGTCTGGGTGACATGCAGCTCTGAAAAAAGCCACATTACTTTTTGATTCAGTAAGACATCATTCATGATTCATCTTGAAATGTCTCACCTCCCCCTCTTCCTCAGTGTCCTTTGTCTTATTGGAGAAAAAAATATTAATTTGATACTTCTTCTCCCTGTTCTTTCTTTTGATATATTGCATGTTCAGATATTCATACAACAAAATATTCTGGGGGCCATAACATTTTTGTGAAAATGGTCAAAAACGGCAACAAAAAAAAAAAAAAAAAAGTTCGTTGGGAAAGATTTTTATTATAGAGGAAAGTGTAGTGAGGACAGTAGGAAAACAAGATTTCGCGAGCTGGGTTTAAACTCACGCCTCTCATATAAGTGTGACAGCATGACGAGCTGGAAGTATCTCACATAACAAACACAAAAACGTCTACGTCATGACAACCTCATCTACGCAATGTCACAGCTTGTTCTTTCTTTCTGTCTCCTGATTGCTCTGATTAAGGTTAAAAGAAGAAGGCCCAAGACTTCACATCCACCTTTCTTTTTTCGAAAGTACTTGTCAGCGAATTAAAGTAGATGGGAGCTAAAAGCAAAGGTGGAGAAATGTATTTATGAACGTAATTTCTTTGAGTTGCACGCTGTGTGAGAGTAATTACTGTAGCCTCTATAGGCAGAGTTAAGGGGATTGACTGTAATCACGGGTATAATGAGAGTCGTGGCAGAACTCTCTCACACAATATAAGGTCAAACATGTCATCGTAGGCAGCCTTTCATTTTCTTTTGGAACCGTCAGTGCTTTAATAGTTCCATGACTGACATTAACATAAAAACGGGGGCCGTATTGCTCAAATCTATGATAACTTGAGAAGAATATGTGAAAGTGGTGCACTGTTCCGAGAGATTGGTGAGATAAGTCACACAGTTTTGTACTGACCCAGGCCTTCTGTCCACCTCTGTGCCTTATTCTAAGAAGTGAAAATGGTCTCATACCACAATGAAAAGACTTGCTATCCTACTGGCTACAGGCTACCATATTGAGAGATTCCTGGATTATTCATTTTACCTAGATTTACACCCTGACATTCCTCAAAGGCATGATGTTATGATGATAAAATGTTTCCTTCGTGTAGAATTTCTCTGCAGATTATGAAAGAAACGTCTTTGTTCTTGTTTTCGGAGAGAAGTCTACTCTGCAGGCTATAGAGAGTTGCATTTGAAAGACGTGCTCTATATTTTAATGTATTTACAACCCTCATGGTACCTAGTTTCAATAACCTTGCTGTAATGTCAGCTTAGATTGTTTGCTTCAAAGCAGCAACCTGCCGAGCAGAGGCAAACACAATAAACAGGCTTTAGTGTGTTATTCCAAGCACTCAGCAAGACTTGATTCAGATTGGAAAATGTGGCTTAAATAAAAGTTTCATATGATTTGGCTGCTCTGGCCACGTAGCACGCTACATCCTTTATGTCGGGTAGCTTCAGTTTCAATGGGATCTACTGATGCATTAGAAGGGATTTGCGCCATTCAGAATTAAAAGGAGAAATTTGAATGTAACATCCATCCATCCATCCATCCATCCAATTGTTCTCACAACAAAAAGAAACATGATTTGTGCCTCTAAAATGCATCAAATCAGTACCATGTTTGTGTAATGTGCCAACATAAAGTTGCTTTGTTAACCTGACATGTTGAATGTTTATATCCTTGTGACCTCTGACCTTTGAGTGATGATCAAACCTCCTTTCAGCTCACAACACTCGAGGCTTTCCCCACAAGCTCATCTGTATCTGATTCTTCTCTATTTCAACAAACAATCTAACGTAGCACAACGGTAAACACACTTCTGGAGACCGCATAGTCTGTGCGTTGCGGCTTAAAAGAAAATGAAGACTAGCAAACAAAGGCCAGTGTTATCATGAGACATAACGTGTGTTTGTGAGATCTACCAAACTGTGACTGGATTTGATGCTCTGCCAGTGCTAATACAGAAGCAATCCTCATCCGCTGGGAAAGAATGATGCTAAGCTAAAAGAAGCTTCATCTAAACCAGACTCAGTTCTTTTTGATGTACAGCACTTCAAACCAGTTTTTTTTTAGTGTAACCAAACATGTTAACTTATCCCCATTAGGGCTCATGATGTTTAGACTGCAGAAACCAAAACTGGAAAATTGAACAAAAGCACCCGACGAAGGAAAAGACTAGCGAAAAAAGGAAGATAGAAGAAAAAAGCAACCCAGTTGGTTCAATTAATTTTATTCATCATTTCTCTCTGTCCCAAAAAAAAAAAAAAAATCACAGAGGAGCAAATCCATTTGTCTTTACCTCACAGAAACATGAAATTGGTCCCAGTGACCTTTTTTTTATAGGTTTTCCTCATTCTCGCTGGTACGAAGACTTTTGACTTCCACAATGTGCCTCTATTGTCTTTATGCAATGGACCTTTTTTGCAGCTCACCAGGTGAATGAAAACCAATCGTCGGGTCTGGCGTTCCCTCGCAGAAGTCATCAGGGAAAAAATATTACCTCATTCCAAGCGGCGAAGAATCCTCTTTTATGGAGACATAATGACTTAAAGTTTAATCTCTTCCGTGTTCACCTTTATGAAAAGAGCACAATGATCCATTTGAAGTAAGTTAAATTACACATTTAAATGGAGACGTGTAATATACTTAGTTAAAGTGGGTTTGACCACTGCACCAGTTAATCAGGGGCCGCCCCATTAAAATTGGACCGGAGCCCAGGTTCTATGATCATATTTTAGTGGTCGGAGGGGATTTTCTGGAGTGTGTGTGTGAGAGAAAGTATACTCGTCCCGTTTCCCTATTTGTCCACACCCTTCCCTTTGAGCTGTGTATCGTAGAGTTTTGAGTGGAAAGAACATCAAAGCTGTTCAAAGGACTGACACTTTCTTTTCCCTACCTTTCAGAAGTCTTAAATCCAGCTAAAGCTCAAAGCTTGTTCTGTCCGGTCTCTAAGCAGACAGGTTTCAGGTTTGACTTCAGGACAGGGGAGACAGAGCGCCTCGGGGCCTCTCCTCTTCATCCCTTCACGCAAACATCTCGAAATGGCACCTAGTCAAGCATCAGAGGTCTGTGACAGGGTTCAGGGTCTGGGTGACATGCAGCTCTGAAAAAAGCCACATTACTTTTTGATTCAGTAAGACATCATTCATGATTCATCTCGAAATGTCTCACCTCCCCCTCTTTCTCAGTGTCCTTTGTCTTATTGGAGAAAAAATATTAATTTGATACATTCTTCTCCACACAATTAGGGGATCATTGCGGAGTCTGACACTTCTGTGCAGTAATCCGTTTTTTAATTTAAGAGGGTTTGGTTGCGTTACGTTAGACAGACTCTGGTGCAGTTAGTTAATTATTATTACTGTTTTAAGATGGAAATGAAATGTGCCGTAGTGTGTCTAAAAGATGAGCAGCTTCATTACAGAGTATTTTAAAATATGGTTCAGTTCGTTAACACGAGTTAATGCATTTACACTAACAATGATGATACTTTTATTACATTTATTAATCTCGATTATTGTCTAATACGTATTAAATTAACATTATCTAAAGTATATTACCAATGAACAATAATATATTTGTACATTTACATTAACCTAGATTGATAAATAGTTTTTCGTTGTTAGTTCACAGTAACTAATACATTAACTCATGTTGACATATTAAACCTTATTGAAAAGTGTTCACGAAATAGCTTGTGTTTGAACAGTCTCCATGGTGAAACAAACAATAACAATGCAGCGAACAAGAAACAACATGATTGACTCTCAGCTGTGGTTTTCATCCTTATAGAAGAATTCTCTAAGGTGTAATTACTTTCTATGTTCCATACTGGGGTTTTTAAAACAAAGAAATATTTGTAGCCACTTATATTGGTCTAATAACACAAATCAGTAAAGTGTCACTACCTCATAATTATAGTTTTTCTCTGCCATTTTTTTAACCTAACAGTTTTTGCAGCTGAATCATAATTACTGTTCCATACGGTAGAACAGAAGTCATGCTTTGTTCAGACAAGCATCAGATTTCTATTTATGCTTCTCAGTCTGATCAGATTTCAGTTCTTGTGGCATATATCATTGGAATTTGTGTAGCATTTTGTGAAATATGTGGTTTGAAATCAGATTTAAAAAAACAAACCACACCGTCTTCTACTTTTATCCGCTTTATGATGGGTGGCAACCAGCGTTAAGATGCAATACCACCACTTTTTAAATATCACGGTTATCATCAGTACCATACTATTGCGATATCCCTTGTACAAATGCACTCTTTTTAGCTCATTCATTCCCTATTCAGGACAATATGTAGCACTCACTATATAATGAATGAGTGAGTGCTTTTGGAAACACAACATATGCCACTGTCACCTCATGAGTTCTACAAGCAGAGGCAAACTTTATCATTTTCCATTGTCTCTTTCCACAATGAGTCTCTTGTGTAATCTCTTGGCATTACCATGGAAACTAATGTAGACATATTGAATATTGACTACACTGTCTGAACAAATGGGTCCAGTTCTTTTAATCATTCACAGTGCTACTTTCATTGCCAGCTCCATTTTGCCGCCTCTCCTCCATTGAAAATGAAATGGGAACTTGCAGTTACAGTGTACCGTGTAAAATGGCCTTTTGCGCTGTGCACTGAATTTGACCATATCACCTTTTAGATACATTGTCCATGAAGGAATGAACAGGTGTGGGACCCTGGAGGACAATAAAAACACGGAGATACTCAAAAGAGCAATCCGTCTAACAGAACCTGGCTATAATTCACTCGCTCAAATGCTTTTTATCTGCTTTGTCCGCTCTCTGTCCCACGTCTCAGTCATGCTGAAGAATTAGCCGCTGTGCAAGTGTTAGTGTCTCCTAGAGTCACACACACGCTGTAGCAGAGGGTTTTCAAAGTCAATGAGCATTTTATCGTTTTTAACCTTCTATACTTGATCACAGATGAGAAGCACAAATTCTGTGAATAGGAACGCTCGCAAAAGCATACGCACCCTTGCAAATGGGCCATTCAGATCACACAGTCGGTCAATCAAAGGCAGTTATAATAAAGGGGCCCATGGGGGCCCCCTGTATACATACACCACATCTGCACCTGCAGAGGCAGTCATGACCCTCTTTTTGAAAAGCTACACTGTAATGATCACATGCCAATAGCATGTAATATCCAACAATGTGTTATAAAATTGACCCTGAGGTAATAAATGTCATCAACACCTTTTATTACAACCTTGATTTTTTTTTGTAGTGTCGATAAGAACGGGCTCTTAACAAAGTACCATAATGTCAAACAATTAACCTTTGTTTGCTTTCATATAGCGACTTTAAATGCATCTATTTATTATGGGTCAGTTAAAAATGCATTTGAATTTGAATACATCTCTAAGATGATCATTTTTGTAATTTCTGAATTAGCTAACACTTTACAATAAGGTTCATTAGTTAACATTAGTTAACTACCTTAGTTAACCTGAACTAAGAATGAACATTACTTCTACAGCAAAAAATCAAAGGTTGTATTTCACTGTAAAAAAAGAAAAGTTGACTTAACTTAAAATTATAAGGCAACTTGCTGCACAGATTTTTTGAGTTGACTCAACTAATAGAGTTTACTCAACTAGAGATGTTATAGTTGAGTCAACTCAACTATAGAGATGTTTTAGTTGAGTCAACTCAAAAAATCTGTGCAGCAAGTTGCCTTATAATTTTAAGTTAAGTCAACTTTTCTTTTTTTACAGTGTTGTTAACATTAGTTGATGCACTGTGAACTAACATGAACAAACAATGAACAGCTGTATTTTTATTAACTAACCTTAACAGAGATTAGCTAATACAGTAACACATGTATTGATCATTGTTAGTTCATGTTAGTTAATACATTAACTGATGTTAACTAATGAACCTTATTGTAAAGTGTTACCCTGAATTAAAATTCAGTTTGACATTTATTTTTCAGGTGGACATGAAGTCATGTCAAGCTTAAAAAACAAAAACAGGATATGATATCAATAAAATGACCTCTGCAAATGCTCATGATTGTGTCAAGGTCAGGTTCTCTTAAAATATCAGCTAATTTGACCATTTTTATGACAACATGGCAAGAGTAGTTCAGGTTGTAAAATCTCATATGGTGTGACTCTCAAACAACTCAATGATATTAATAATTATAATAAATTAATAATTTATGATATTTGTAAAAAACAAAACAAACAAAAAAACGTTTATCTTGAATATTTATTTAAACCTTTGAAATAATGATTAAGATGGGTTGAATTAATGTATTTGGAAAATGGGTTATTTTTTCTTTATTGTTGCACCACATGACATTTTTAGCATTTCACATTTTGATTTAAAGGGTAGTTCTGTCGTTTACTCAGCTCAAGTTGTTCCAAACGTGTATGAATTTCTTTATTTTGAAGAATGTTGATAACCAGACAGTTGATGGGCCCCACTGACTTCCATAGTATGGAAGTTACTCATATACTTTAAAATATCTTCTTTTGTGTTCAGCAGAAGAAAGAAATTCATAGAGCTTTGTAACAACTTAAGGGTGAGTAAATAACAGAATTTTCATTTTTGGGTGAACTATCCCTTTTACATTTTACTTGAAAATGGCATAAGCATTTTTTATAAACCATTTGAATCCACTATGTTTACAAAGAGAACTTGATTTTCTAGATTTTCAAAAGATTTTTCCTTTATCTTTATATTTTCTTATTTGCCATTAACCCTCATTCTTTTGTTTGGATGTATGCATCAGTCTCTCCGCCTGTGTTGTAACACATGAGACATATTGAGACAAACTGTAGCAGAAGATCAATGAGCCCCTTGATAATGATGTCACCTCGAGCCACGGGCCAGCCTGAACGCATGAATGGGCTTCAAGCAGATTGAGTGTCTAATAACTCTTATGTCCGGATTATTACATATTTCCTCTTAAGCAGGAATTCGCCATAATCTTCAGAGCATTTAAAACCGAGAAAATTGTCAACGGCTGTGCTATCGCATCATGCCTTATACCCTGTTGTAATATATGGTAAACAAGCATGTTCATATCTGGTTTAGAATTTAAAGGTGCTGTATGCAACTTTTTCAATCTACTAAAGCATAAAAATACCATAATGTGTTTGCATATATTGAGGAAACATGCTAAGTTCACATACTCGTTTATCTGAAAAACACTTCTACAGTCAGTTATTTTACTGTGAAATGTGCGTTTCCAGGCTGGAATGTTTGTTTTTGTTTTGGTCTGTGATACTGTACCAGTGTGCCAATTTTCATTGTCCATTGCGCTCGTTCCTGTTGCGTGTGCTCAAACTGGCAACCCGTGTGAGTGCCGTCCAGTCTGAGGAGCAGGTGGCGGGAGAAACGACGATCTCAGATATTTTGAATTGGACTGCAGTACCTATTTCGACCACTAGTTGTCATTCTTACAGACTGCACCTTTAATTTGCGACAAAGCTAAATGACAGGACTGGCATGATGCGCAGCAGCAGGTTTTCTTGTTAAATTTAATATATGCACCGGTATATATGACTCATGCGTGCATTTTGCTTTGTATGTGCGCATGAAACCGTACTTGTTTGTTTTGCTTCGTATGTGCTTGCGTTTGTGTGTACTACTCCAGGGCTCGTCCCTTTGGGAGCGTCCCGCCGGCGTACAGCTCCTGACATTGCAGAGAGGCTTTCAATAGCCGCCTTTCAATCCTGATGCAATAATGATGCCGGGTTGCATTTCAGCAAAGTGGAAATTAGGGGACTCAAAGAGGAAAGGCAGCCACCAGTGAGGAGATCCTCTCTCGCTCCCCCTCCTCCCTCTCTCCGGCGCAGGGGGGACGCGTGGGCCCTGAACGCAGCCTCTATGAGTGGCAGGCCTGCTATCACCACCATCACACGCTGCTGCCTGTGTTAATGGAGAATGCCCCGGACTGCCAGTGTCTTTGTTTGCCGGGCCACAGCAATAAATATGCATGAGGTTGAGTGGTGTACGTGTGTGTTTAATGTGTGCGTGTGTGTGTATGTGTTGTGGGGGGTGTTCACTAATTACTAGATTCCTATCATGAATATGTATGGCCGCATCTTTTATTACGGGATTGGCTTAAACATATCACAGGCCGGCGAGAGGGCCTGCACAGCATGCGTAATTTAGGCCTTTTGGAGTGTTTGACTTTGATGGCAGTAAGATGCTTGACAGAAAGAGAAAGAGAGAGAGGGAGAGCTTAAAGGGATAGTTCACCCGAAAATGAAAAATCTGTCATCATTTACTCACCCTCATGTCATTCCAAACCTGTAGAATCGTCTTCTGTTGAACACTAAAGGAGATATTTTGAAAAATGTACTAGTGGCTTTTTAACCCTATAAAGCCTCCTGAGTCGTATTTGATATGCAAATTTCTAATGCCTCTAAATTATCAGCTTGATCAAAACTGTTGTACACAATTCACTACATGCCTTCTGTCATCTGATTGATATTTTATACTTTTTTTAGCAAGTAAAAGTAAACCTTTTACTATCATTCTAAAAACATCCAAATGTGGCACATGTCTTTTTACTCTGAAATCTTTACTGATTTTTATAAAGTAAATATAGTAATAACTTTTCTATTGTTGGTAATATATCAAGATGAACACTTACTGGATTGAAGAAACTTAGGTTTACTTGATTATCCATACATTTTTCCATGCATCAGATGGAAATGTACATGTACTAGAGGAACATTGCATTATATGTTTTACCCCCACAATAAAAACTACAGCGCTTTGATCATAAAACTAAGCATTTAAGTATATATCTTACTGAGACATATTATTGGAAGATATAGAGTGACAACTGATTTTTATATGCATTTTATTTAAGTAATCTGCTTTGAATCACATCGATTTACATTACAAGCTATCAGAATGTCATCCTTTTTGGCCATATAAATTGCATAGTTTTGCTCAATTTGGGCCTCTGAAAAACACTGAGGAGTCCCCCCACCCATCCTCAAGTACTAGCTAGATATACTCCTAAATCAAACTATGAGCTATAAAAGCCTAAAACCTTTTTAGATTGTGTCTAAAGGTAAACAAACTGTGCTATTAAAACACTATTATTTCATATTTTAAGCTTAACAGGATTAATATTCAGTGACAATGAATGGTGACTGGAGCTTTCAAGCTTCAAAAAGCAAATGAAAGCATTATAAAAGCATCAAGAAAGTGATTCATACAGCTTGTGCGCTATATTCCAAATCTTCTGAAACCATACGATAACTTTGGAACACACAGTATTTGTGAACTAAATCAACTGATCCAATCACAAATTAGACATGGCTCCTATTGGGAATTTTGGTCATTTCAATGACCTAAATTCATCATTTTAATGTTGATCTATTGCTTTTGGGCCTTTTTGGATTTTCAAAAGCTCCAGTTATTGCAATTTGATGGAAAAAGAGCAACCAATGGATTCTTTAAAATCTTTTCTTTTGTAAACGACATGATGGTGAGTCCTTGTTTTTAGCATGACAGATGCAATACATCTCTCGCCTCGGCATTTGCCCCCAGAGAAAAAAAAAAAGAATACACCTGCACAGCATGGACCTGAATCAGAGTCTAGCATTTTCTCTACAAATATGTGTGACAGATAGATAGAAGGTCATCAATTCCTAACTACGCTCTCATCCATCTAGGTGTCGACGGATTCCAGATCTCTCATTTCCCCAGGAATAAAGCCCCCCGACCCCTTCCTCTGCCACTCAGCTCTCGCTCCAGTATGACGCTGCTCTGTCCGAGACTTTATCCATTAGATAGATAAATCTCTTTTTCTTTTTCTGTCGTGCCAATGTCCATTTGCCGTGTCCCACACTTGAAAGTTATTACTAACCTCAGAACAAGAGCACCGTGCAATCTACCAAAAAGCTAGGGAGCTCCTTATCTGTCTGGTTTATGGCCACAGTGTAATAGATCAATCGAAGAAGTTAACTGGAAAGAAAGGAGCTGCTTTTGGCCTCGTGTAACCCCTATAATGCCAACAATGTCTCTGTCCGTAAAAAGTCCATAAGACGACATGCTGTGATAAAGGTGTGTGCGAGAGAAAGAGAAATACAGAGACTCTCACATTGTCATTTAATTTGAGGACAGCGAGGTATTGAAGAAATCAAATATAAATTGAAAACCAGTTTCCAGCTGTCAAGCTGATTTCATTTTATATTCATTTGGTCATTTGTCCAGTCTTTTGAGGACAAAGGTACCTGTCAAATATTTATAGATGAATAAAAAAAATTTATACGCATTTTTAATTTTTATAAATTATTCTTTTTATTCTTTAAATTTATTTATTAAATGTATATATCATGTTGAACCTTTTTAATAAGCAATTAGCCTCAAGTTTTTTTTAAAGTTTTTTTAGAGTTTTAAGACCACTCTATGGCGAAATAGCTGTAATGCATAACCCTTTGTCGCTTATTGCATCAATAAATGTCATGTCCATTTGCTTACAATTACACATAATACTGAAACACCTCAAATAAGAAATGTCAGATAATAGTTATTTATTCATCATTATTTATTCATCTTGCATCAAAGTTTCCACATGAGTCACATGAGATTTCATCAACAGTTTCATCATTTATCAGAGCGCAGGGGATATGAGATGTGGACTGTTAGCTGTTTAGCAGGTATTGTACCGTCTGTGAGTCAATTCTGTCCAGAAGCTATTGAGTTTATCATGGGTGTGACAGCTGGCTTACAGCTCAATTGTATCCTGTGTGAGTTTGTGAAGACCATGCGGACAGTGTAATTTTAGAGTTAGTGTTCTGTTCAGAAACTCAATAACACATATTACTTCAGTTGTATGGCACCTTTTTTGGCTATTCCCAGCACATATGTTATCACAGCTATAGAGGCATTAAGACCCAATGCATTATCTGATATTTCAGACCTAGACTTTCATTATTGCTATTATTACCGCTACTCTTATTGCAGTGATTTGCAGCACTTATCAGGAAAGGAACTAATTAGAACTTTAGCATTTCTATTGTGCTGGGCCATTAAGACAATTGTTGTATTTAAATCATAGCTGTCTCGAATATGATATTATTCATCTTTGAAATGTCATGGATTTAAAGTCAGCTCTACTGAAAATCCAAAAGACAGAACAGACATAAACTTTATTCTCAGCAGGAGCACAAATGTGAGAAGTGTGATACACAAAACAGACAAAAGCGAACAAATACCATGAGTACCTTAAAGTTAGTTTGAATTTAAGTGCACCAAACATGAAGGCAGAAAAATGTTTATCACAGTTTAAGTCACCCTGTTCAGCTACAGGTTGACTGGTATTGGCTTTCTTTTGTTACTTTATTGGTAAGACACATTCATGCTATAGCACTTCAACCACACGTCAACTATTTCCACAAGACCTTCCATACATGTGTGCACGTTTCCATGGAGTTTTATTGAGGTCTGTTCTCTCCAGATGAACTTCATCTCTTTAAGTGGAAATTCATTGCTCCAGTATTATTTTCTGAACATACTGTTAGTTTTTTTTTTACTTAACTGATAATTTTTAGTTTCTGCAAGGTTTGGATTAGTTGCCATTCCAAACATTATTTAAAATGAGTGATCTGTCATTTAGTTTAAAAAGTTCAGTTTGGTAGCACTTTATTTTAAAGTGACGTAGTTAGACGTTACATGTACTTATTATAGTAATAACAGTGAAGTATGCATAATTATAAGTAACTAGCCCCTAAATAAAGCCCTAACCTTAACCCTATATTAAGTACATGTAGTTAATTATTATTACTCAGTACTTATTTGTGCAATTACACTGGAACAGTCTCACCTTAAAATAGTGTAACCTTCAGTTTTTACTTAAAAAAAGATTTCAACTATTATACAGCAATATTTCTTTGCTTTTCTGCCTAGAATAACTACATACAGTAGATGTGTGCTGTGAGAGCGAGATTAATGTCTGTGTGAATCCCTCTTCCGTCTCTTGCACACAATGCACAAATGGCCCCAATTTAGCTTAACACTCATGTGATCTGACATGTATACAAAATACCCGGCATTAAGTATTTTCTTTTTGTATGTGGTGCTTTTCCACATGGACAAATTCGATTACAACTGCAGCATTTCCAGCCATGGAAATATTTTGCATGCACACTTTAAAAAAAGAACGTTGGCCAAGAAACAGGGAGTGATTTGCCGAACATAAGCGAGACCTCCATCCTCACAGACAGGCACAGCAGGTGATAGAGAGGGCTGTGTCTTTGCAAGAGTCCCATGTCGACTCTGACCTTGATAAAGAGGAAATAATCGCTGACGGTCGGGAAACAAACAGCAAAACCCAGCAAAGAGAACAACACTGATGTGTAGCCACGATAGCGGCCGTCATTGTCAACACAATAGCACAGAGCCGCCGCGCATCTGTCAATAGCTCCACCTGTGCGCTTGCCGTGCATTTGCTTTTGCCTTGAAATCAGAGATAGGACGGCATACAACAAGAGCCCGTATGCCACGTCACTCCCATCCCTCCTCCTTCCTGTTCCCCTGACAGTTGTGCCTCCTGATCTGAAGGAAGAGAAAAAGGTATGGCATGGATTGTAAAAAGGAGAATGTCAACTGTCAGTCTTCCTCTGATGTCAGAATCTGGTGAAACCATCAAATGAGAGCGAGAAAGAAGAAACACTGATAGAGAGAAACAAAACAATGGAAGAAAAGTCTCCATTCTGTCCGATAGAATGTCAGCTATTCAGGAAAAAGTCCCAGCAGCCCCTACGTCAATGCTATAAAATGCGGTCTTGATTGTCAGTTCACTATGGTTTGGTCTGTGAAGTCTCCATGCAGGCCTTTTCTCCGAACTTTGTTGGGAAAAACGATTCATTTAATTTAGAAAATGCAGGATTTTTGCCATACTTTTAGAAAATCATTTCTGATGCTAGTGGTCACTGGTCACACACATAGAAATTGTTCTGAGGAACTAAATGAAAAGGCGTAGTTGACTCGAACATGAAACTATCTGTCATCATTTACTTACCTTCATGTTGTTCCAAACTCCGATGACTGACTTTCTCCTGCAGAGCACAATAGAAGATATTTTGAAGAATGTTTCAGCTGGTTTTCTCCATATTATGAAAGACTTTCAAGCTCTAAAAAGGAAATTAATCTAGTGAAGCAATGGCAACATAAACCTCAAAATGTTGAAAATGGCAAAATGATACTTCAAATGTCATGATGTTTGGTCAAGTGATGTACATGAACCAATGAGGTTTGACACGAGTTTACGTTTGAGGTCTGTGCAGCTATATTTGATGTCCGTCTATGTGTGTTTATCAATGTTTTGATTTGACTTGATTGAATAACGGCTTAAATTTTCATCTGTTCAACATAGAAAGCGATTGTGTTATCTTCAGAAGACTTAGAATATACCAGTTGAGTTTTATAGATTTATGTAATTTTTGTGATTTTTGGATCCTGATGAATTTCATATGGACAAAAACAGCTGACACATAATATAATTTTTTATTCTGTGTATATTACAGTAGCTGATGTGAGGAAACAGCTCCCTCTACCCTTTTTGCATGAGTCTATGTGTTTGAATGGAGGCATTAGAAAGGCCCCAAAGCTTTTCTATAGGTCTAGATTCACATATATTTCTCCCCGCTAAGCCTCACACACAGACACTTGACTTGAACTCGTGTGGCTGCCTGGGTCAGGGCGTTTTGTACCCTGCCAGCAGGTGTCCTCTTGCCTCAGGCAGTGTGACTGACCCTGGCGCAGCAGGTTATTGAGCTTCCTGTCCCACCAGCTGAGTCATCCACCCTGGAGGGGTCTCTATGATCTTATGGAGCGCACAGCTCGTCACTTCTGACCTCCTCTATGCCCCCACTGCACGTCTGACCTCTTGCACACTTTGCTTACATGTATCCTCTTGAAAAATATATGATCTCCCCAGCGTGTGCATAGGACATAAATTTTCAATACTGAAGCACTCTTGAGAAATATTAAATCACAGAATCAGTACCTAATGGAGAGGCTTTTCATTTTGATATAAAGCTCAGTTACTCTGGCTTTATTAAATGCATAAACTAGAAATGTGAAACACATCAGGGAAACAGTTCACCCAAAATGAAAGAAAGAAAAAAAACTGTTGTTTTAACACCCATATGCTACTGTTTGTTCCATGCAATACAAAAGTAGATACTAAATGTTTGAATCCAGATACATATAAAATGTTGCATTCGTGTTGTTGACACCAAATATTTCAATGGCATGTTAATAGCCAGATTATTCACATACTGATTCAAAAAATGGCCCTTTGACATCATTAATAACCAGATGTTTACATCTAGATTAAAAGAAAACAATTGTGCATCAGTGTTATTGACAGATTTGAAAAAATGTCACTTTAACATCATTAACATAAATCTAAATTGATGCAACAGTTTATGCAAAAAAAGTGTTTTGAAAGTTTTTTTTAACAAATCCCCAGACTGTCATAAACAGCTATCGAATGCTTCAGACTATAAATATGGTGCGCAAGTTGAAATGACTATGACTTTTTATGATGCTTTTATGGTGTTTTTGTAGTTTTTGGGGCTGGTCATTACTGCCGTTGGAAAGAGCTGCTTAAATATTCTTTTTCAATGTGTTCCACTGAGAAAATAACGGAATATGGCTTTGAAACAACATTGTGAGTGAACTATTCCTTTTAATAATTACCTGCATTATTATAAACGAGAATGATGACATTTTTGCTAATATTTACCGTGGGACAAATTTCACTCAAGCACTCAAGATCCTCTGACTTTGACGTTTTGTGTCATCCACAGGATGAGAGAGTCTGCCTGCCAGTTTCCCTTCCACATTTTCGGATGCTTCTTCCTCAGTCCTTCAGGTCTGACATTACACACATTCCTTCCTCTGGAAGCTCCCCGCTCCACTCCGGGCAGGGCTGAAGAACGGGAAACTCTCCTAACGCCAATGTGTAATAGCCACTCTGTTATTATTATCTGGAATATATCAACTTAATCACAGCTTCATTTTACTAGGCTTCCTCCCTCTACTCCGAAAAGTAAAGAGTCGGAAAGAAAATGAAAGGGGAAAAAGTAGTATATATCACAAGGCCGGGGGTTGTCCGAGTTAAAAGATAAACCTGTTAATTTTTCATGGACATCCACCCTAATCTGTGTCCATAGTGCCTTTAGTGTCAGGGAGAGAGAATGATGGAAATTAATTAAAAAAGGCTTGGAAGATTTCCCCGTGCTGTTAAAAAAAGAGGAAGTGTTAAATATTACGCCGTAATATTAGGTCGTAATATCACTTCAGATTGTAGGCCGGACATAAGTGTTCCTTTTGACTTTGATTATCAATTTTCATATAGAAGATATACATGTTAATTTAATGGTTTAAACTGACTGCTTACAGTGAACTTAAAGTTTTGCAATACGCAAAGAGAATTAAAAAGTGACTTTTCTATATACATGCATGTTAACATTAGAACTTAAAAAGTAATGTTATCCATACTATCCATCAGTACTGTAACTTGCAATCTATTTTGTATGTGTGTGTGTATATATATATATATATATATATATATATATAAATATAAATTTTAGGAGAAACCCCTGAGTCAAAGATGAACCCCATTAGGTATTTTTAGTTATTAAAGCAGAACCTCTGAGCAATAAATCCCATCTAGACCAAAACCTTTCTACGCTCACTCTGTTTCCAGAAGATGCTAGTTACATAAAACAGTCTGTATAGAGCTAGTGCTGTCACATCTGAACTGTTAAAGCCTTTCCCAGAGTGTTGTTTACACCCGGCCTTTAATCTTAAAGGTGAAGCACTAACATTTAACGGAGTGGAACCGAAAGTTGTTCAGCGCAGCCTCACTACGGACACACACGTCTGTCAGAATAGGTTAATAATGAGGGTAATTGTGCGAATCTATTTACCCCATACATAACACACCAACATGCTGTGCACCGCATGCCCATGTAAGGTGAAAACATGGACCCTGTTTACACAGAATTTCTGAATTGCTGAGCCACCAAGGAGAGAAAGCAGATATGTGTTTTTCTTGATAGAGCCTCGAAAATGAAGCTTAAGCAATTCAGAAGCACAAAGCTTTAATTTAGAGCGATGTGAGATGATATAATGTCGAGAAGCAGACCACCTCTTGCTGCAATCCTATGGGACTATTGCCTGCTCGCTTTAAATGCTTATCACACTTGCTTTTTGCCTTGCGTTAAATTTGCGATGACTGTAAAAAAAAAAAAAAAAGGTCCAAAACGTCCCTTAGGCACAGGAGTGCTTTGTGTGATTCCGAGTTTGTCAGTCTGAATAATAGTGACACTTGTTGTTAAAATCACTTGTCTTTGCTTATTTGGGTTTGGTGTAAGTTACCATGGAAAAAAAATGTGAGACAGAAAACAATGTTTGGTCTGCAAACAACCTATAAACAGCTGCTCTCCCTTTTTAGGGATGGTTTAGTAGGACGGGATGAGAAAATAAACATTCTCAAGGAGCCTTTGGCTTTTTTTCCCCTTCAAAATAGAGTGCAAGCTGCTACGTACTATCAGCAGAGTTGTTGTGAATTGCACTCGATCCTCACATGAAAGATCCTTTTTGGGACACTCTCGGACAAGTTCTGAGCCTCCTTCGCCAGTTGTCCGCCACCCCTCTAAAACTGTTGTGTCTGGCTTGGACACAAGGTATGTAGAGTTTACTTAGTCCAAATATGTTGACAACAGGCGCAGGCACACGCACGGCAGCAGAATCTATCGCGAAGGAAATGTATCTTGTACACAAATATGATTTAGAGCAGGGGGGCAAGACAAATCGTAAGGGTCTCTCTCTGTTTATTTGAACCGGGAGCCATTACTTGAATCTATCAGCTTTATTTATACTGGTGGCAGGAAAGCAGCGGCCAAATTATTACAGCTGTACAAGAGGGCCATTGGCTGGAAGATGTGCATAAATATGCTGCGCATGGAAAACAAACAGCGATTATTTTGTATTTGTTTTTGTTTCGGCTTTCTTCCCTAATGCTAGTGTTCTCGTAATGTGGACCAGATGGAAAGCCAAGCTGTCACTACGCAAGCAGTGGGGAGCTCGTGCGCTCTATAAGAGTCCCTGGATGCCAGCAGGCTTCGGTGTCATTACTGAAGGGTTACCACTGCTTGTAAAAGGCTTGTTAACACAAAGCCCTGTTCAGATGTTAATTGGCTAATTGACTAATTAATTTTTCTATAAAGGCATGTGGAGGAAAAAAAGTGAGCTCTAATTGAAACCGACTATTGGTTTAATTACGATGGGAATGAGGTGGGGCTCCGTGATATGGCAGAATGACAGCTAAGGTTGGGCTCAATGATACAGCACATGATATAACACATTTTAAACTGTTTGTTTATACATCATTTTACATGTATTCATTTGACTGACACTTTTATCCAAAGTAACTTGCAGTGAGTTTTATGTATGTGTATTCCTTGGTACTATTTGACTTGGTATCATTATTAGGATTTAAGCTGGAATTTAAGTTTTTTATTTAGTCAGTATTTAAAGGAAACAAGAACAACTACTTCATTCCAACCATTCATATTCTACAATGCAGATTTTAAGTTTGTTGTCACTCTACTGGTCAGTCATATTTCATTAAGAAATTGAAAACAAATTGGACTGATTAGTTTTGCTGTAATTATACAGGTACTGTAATTCACCAATAAAGTAGAAGGTCGTACTATGTTGTGAAAATGGTTGTGGCTAAAGGGTGCATTTATCTATATGTTTCCATCTTCTTATTTGTATGCAAATTTTGAGATAGAACATTGGATAGAAACACCAAGATGCACAGAAATTCAAAAAATCTGCACAAAAACATATGCGCTGGGATTGAGCTGGACAAAAAATTGTATCCGATAAGAAGACATGCGCATAAACTATAATTTTTTACAGAATAAATGCGCAACAACTAAAAGTCATGTGACTTTGCCTCAACAGATCTACAGGTGGACCAATTTTATTGCACAGCATCTCAAATGTTGGTTTGCTTTCATTGCACAGGATCTCACATGTGGATTTTGCTTTATTCGCAAATGTTTTTTATGCGATATTTCAATTTTGCGCAGAAGTTACATTCATGCAATCTAACTATATTCTGTGGATGGAAAACTTAGGGTACCTATTTCTATTATTAAAGTGATTATTAGATATTACAAATATTATGGATATAATTTTTTGGGGTTAAAAAGTTTTAAGCAAATGTATTATTTAAGGGGTATTTATATAATTTCTGGTAGTACTGTATGTATTTTAGCACAAATGAAACGCTGTATTGACCAATCAGAAGCCAATACGTCATTACATTTTAGATTGTAAATTACAGTAAATAAGGCAACTTACAGCCTGACCAGAAAATAATTTATTTAAATTTGTCATAAACGCACCTTTACTTCAAAGTAGTGAATAAAACACTCTGTTTGTGCACTGCCTTGTGTTTACGTGAGAGAGAAAGCGTGAGAGAGCGACTGAAGGGTCTCTATTTAATTACCTATCTTTAACTCTGTTTGTAATCTCAGTTGATTTATTGAGCGGCTCAAAAAATGAATTGAGGAGAGGTTGACAACATAGACGTCGGTGTGTGGAGAGGTGTCTGCAAATTCAATTTGGTTCGCCAGCTCTCTAAAAGACAACCACAAATTAAATCCTCCATCTAGGAAGAGACTAATGAACGGAATTAACAATGATGCAACAATTTATATTGAGGCATATGGATTCACGGCATGTTTTCTGCGTGTCTATGTTCCTTGTGCCTGCGAGCGAAGAGAAGGGGGAAAAAGGCCATTTTTAATCAAGAAATTGATTCCACTTTTCACAACCCTCCTCCCCTCCACCCGAGCCCTGGCTGTCTCCATAAAAAGCTGTATGGGGGGAGAATCACCCAGAAGCAGTCAAACAAAAACATCTTGTTCTGCTCTAAATGGCATTGTATGCATTTTAATTGCAGTGAAATCTGCGCAGAACGTTCTCATCCGTAGACAATACAGGGAACGACTGGAGGCCGATTACTGTGGCCGTGAGTTTAGGAGGATTCCAAGGTTATCTGTTATTGTTAGTTAATTGTAAAACTGATAATATCACTATAGGCTTTCAGACGCAAGTTTGCATTTCACACAAATTAGGCCCATAATCACAGATATTGGCGCTTCGCGTCGTACAAGCACCAAATCTTAAGCCACAAAGTTTAAGAGTTAATTATTGAATTGTGGTTTGGAACTTTGTGGAATTCAATTCTTTGTTTTTAATTACTGAAATGCTATCCTTCTAACAGATGCAAAGGGAATGTCTTTCAAAATGATAATCATAAATCCAGACCCTCGTCAAGCTGAATTTTATTTTTCTGTTTCCCACGTAAACTCATAATGCGTCTTGTTTTATTATCATGATTCTTTTAAATAGAGGTGCACAATATATCAGTTATTGGCCGATATTAGAGATTTTTTGGCCTAAATGCTCTTGTGTAGCATTTAGTAGTTTGTTATTCGTAGATTTTAGTTTTTTGGGTTTTAATTTAATTAAAAGTTGTACAAAATTTTAAACTGGCCAGCATTATTGTGCATTCCTATTTTTAAAATACTTATGCAAAAGGGCGTTATATGAGCTTTTTTATGGTAAAACAGTTTATGCAATGCATTTAGTTTCCATTTGCCAGTGCTTCCATAAGGCCCTGCTGCATGCTGAAATGTGCATTGTTATGCGTTTGTTATTTATCTGTTCTGCTCAAGGAGAGGGATTGCTTATTTACGCTGAAGTTCTTTATCATCGTCTCTCCCCGAGGGAGCCATGTGCCTCACTAACAGACAAAATGGGAGGCAAATTAAAACGCTGGCCCTATCTGATCTGACGCGCTCATTTCCCTTAATAATCACATTAAAGATGGCCACTCGTCTCTCTGGGCGAAATTACACGCTAAATAGCGACATCACTCATCCAGTAAGGCTGAGGTGTCTTTAAAGAGGTAAATCCTTGTTTTTCATCCCTCACCCACCCTTGCCTATGCATGCCTCTTCAATTAGAGATATTTATGGTTGTGGTCAGGAATATAGGCTTACTGC
>NC_140227.1:18890936-18905936 GCF_951802725.1 Rutilus rutilus
TGAGCTTTGAGAATAAGGTTTACAAACACTTTTTGTGTGCACTGTAAAAAAAACTAAAAAAATTATATATATATATATATATATTTAAAGTACAATCAACTTGGCTATTTAAGTAATTTCAACTTAAATTAACTTTAATTCAACTTACATTAAACTGACTTTAAAAAATGAGTTGAATCTTGTATAACTTACCAAAAAAAGGTCAAACTTGCATAATTATTTTGATGGGTTAATGTAAAAATATATGGTGTTATAACTTATTGGTGATATCTTTTTATTTTACAGTGTACAATGCTGAGTAGGCTTTTGTACTGTATACCTCTAACTCTGACACTTTCTGTATTTTCACAAAAAAATTGTTTGCAGGTCACCTAAAATATACTTTAGGTGGTAACCTCTAAGTAAATTAGTTTTATTCAAGTCAAATAATTCAGTGGCCATGGTTTACAGTGATTTTTACATTCATTCATTCATTCATTCATTCATTCATTTATTTATTTTCTGTCAAAATTAACGTGTTAACTCAAGATATCATTAAGTATGTTTTAAAATAACATGAATTATGATAAAAAATATTGATCTTCATTTTTATCAGTATATAATAATGATCTGAATCATTACATTTTTCCTAATCACTGTCACCTTTATCTTACTGCAGTTTTAAGGCAAATATTGTCTATAGCTGCTTTGGAACAATATTATGATTATTTAATATTATTATTTAGGCAAATAAGCATTATTTATTATAAATTTGAATTTATTTCAATTTGGGTTTACAACTAGCTGTGTTCTAATAGTGGTTTGAAAAAAGTAGACCAGGTAAACTTAAAGCAAAGCACCTAAAGCATCAGTTCAGGTAGAAATTGTTCTTAAGAGTAGCAACTGCACTTTGAATTTGCATTTACATTTTTTTTTTATAGTGTAGAGAGATATTGTAAATGTGTTAGAGACCCTTTAGCAGGAAAACATTATTTTCTTTTTTTTCTAAATAGGCTTTTGGTGTGTTTTAATGAAAAGAGAGAGGTAACTGAAGCAGAAACAACAACAACAACAGCAAAAGATTTCCAGCACGCTGCACTGTCTGAATTTGTTAACTGACTGGGAAACAGTGGCAGGCTGGTTTCTGAAGTTAACAGTGTGGAAAAGGTTCAAATCTGTCACTGGACACTGGAATCATCCACTGTGCCTGTCCTGCATTATATGGTTTTACCCTTGTTTCCAGTGTCCATAATTAGACACTTTGAGATCACACAATAAACAGTCAGAGTAAAAAAGGGAAATATTAATACAATACGTTGAAGCCCCTAAAAGGGATAATTTGCATAATAACTAGGTTAAAAACTATTAATTAAGTCCCCAAAAAAATAATACAAAAAATAGAAAGACGATGTGCCTCACCTAAGACGAAGCACTTGCTCTCTCTCAAACCAGCCAAGCAGAGATGGCCAGGCTTTTGTTGCTGAGATTTACTAAATGAATTTATTATCTTAATGCCCTTCAACTGCAAATTAAACAGACGTCCTGGCCATTGTTTGAATGAGAAGTCATTCCTTGAGGCACTTTTCAGCCTGTCATTCAGCGGTAATGGAGAGAGGGAGAGTGGCTGAGAGCAGAGAGATGTTGTAGAGAGGTTGCTTTCCTGATCGTTTGACACAGAGATGAAGATAAGCATTCTACAAATAAATATCCGCCTGGAAAACCATCTCACATATTCATTTGACCAAGAATTTGAACTATTTGAGCTGGTCAAATCCAATTTTCATCGTTGTTTTTTTGTTTTTAAGTAAAATGTTCACCCAAAAATAAAAGTCCTGTCATGTTGTTCCAAACCTATAGGACTTAGGAACACAGGAGATGCATTTTTGAAGAATATCTTGAATCTTTTGTGTTTATAGGTCTGTTAAGACAAATCGACAAAAAGCACCATAAAAGTGGTCCATACCACTTGTGAATTATTTTTGGATTATATATAATCATCTGAACCCATACAGTAGCTTTGTGGGACAACATTTAAGTCATTCTTTTGAAGTGGATCTTTTTCAATCAATCTGTTAAAGCTCTGAATGTTCTGTTCACAAATAAATTCTGATCCATTTTTCTAAGTTCAAATGATTGACTCACCCCACTTACAGTGGTTTAAAGCCTGCTGAAATGGAAGACTATTAGTGAATAACAGCTTAAATGTTGTTTTGCGATGCAAAACTATTATATGATTACAGAAGTCGTCATTTGGACAACTTTTAGGATCTTCACCTTTCCCATAGTGTGAGAACTAGTAAAAAATTGCATCTTTTTTTTCTATTAAAGTCCTCCTCTTCAACATTTACTTCCTTTTTTTCTTCAGTTTAACCGTATTCACTTTCTTTTTCAACGCCTTAGCCAAATATCACGTTGTCCTAAATGAAATGACTCATTTGCTTGAACGTGTTTGTCTTGTTTTGCCCTCTGTAGGTGGTGTATGTCTCTACAAGACCACTGCACTGCTCTTCAGTCTTTCTCCTTTTCCAAGAACTGGTGTTTTTTTTGCGACTCATTTGATATTTTCAGGGCTATTATTTGCAGGCAGACTCCCTTATTAGTTAATTTCTTCGTGGAATCCAAATGTCATATTCTGGCAAACATAACCAAGGCTCTTTTCCCTTTGAGGTCACTGTAGCTTTATTGCCGGGGTCTGAGATAATGAGCCTGAGCTGAATGACCCTAGAGCGGGCACTTTTCTTTTTTTTTCTTCTTTTTTTTTAAGAGCAGGGCATGCGGGGGCAGGTCGGTCGGTGCAAAACAACAACAACAACAACAAGCGTTCGTGTTCAGCACAGCGTGCGCACTGAAGCTTCATGTGGTTGCTTTATTGGATAAACTGCACTCTATTAGACACCGTGAATAAGCTCCTAATTAAAAACAGTTTGGGAGACGGCAGTAATTGCATCTTGTTAAATCTTGCTTTTATTTCAAGCGCAAAGGAGGTGGGAAAGATGGCGACATGATTTAAATGTGCACAAAGACATGCAACTAAAGAATAACACTAATATCTGACCTCAGTGAGGGTCTTGTACTCTTTTGCACACTCAGTGTATTTCTCCCTTTAAATAAACTTACTTAGGTAAGCTCTCACACCTGGGCTCGTCTAAAGACGTCTTTTAAATGAATGTCCCTGTATGACAAAAGTTTGTCTTTTGTTTGAAAAATAATGTGTTCTCATAATCTGTCTTTTTCAAGTCCATACCTCTTCCTACTTATCTCACTTTATTCCAATTCACATTGAGATACGTCATTCCACCCCCGATATCCGCCTTTTATTCCTTCTCATTATTTTGTCCATGGCTTCTCATTAATATGCATCAGGAATAATGTATCTAAATAATGCCGGAACATGGTGAGAGAATGGAACTGTAAAATGTCCCGAAATTTCTGGTAGATGGGAATTGTGATCTTGTCATTAAGAGTTAAATGAATGTCCAATCACAATTACCTCTCTAAATGTACGTACATTTGAATGGAGATGGAATGGACAGGGTTAGGGCAATCTTTTTTTATGCACAAAAACGTTTCAGTCTTCTTTTTTAATATTCATTGCTTTGCTTTTTTCTTTGTTCCCTTTAACTTTTTTTTTTTGTCTCTTTGGTTTGTGCTATTCTTTTCTATTGGATCATTTGAAGCAACCAAAAATAAATAATTAAAGAACCACTTCCTCACTAGTTAAGTGAACGTGATAGTTTACCGCATTGTACAAATAGGTCTATCTTCCTTTCCCCAAGCTGTCTGTTTAGATTAATGGGCTACTTCAGTGTCGTGCCACATAGGGATTCCCGTTTCCTTATTAGATTTGGGAACATCAAGTATTAAAATTAATTTTATCCTATTTCATTCTCATTAAAAACCCTGTTCCTTGATGTTTGTGTAATTTAGGCATAAACAAATCTTATAAAAGTCTGTATTGTCATCCTGAATTTCAAATGAGACTTAATGAGCAAAAGTGGGATCAGAAATTCATCCCCGGCTCCTCTTGAATATTCAGTGGGATACATATATATGTATATGCTAATGGCTGAGTTTAGACATATGTAGTGTGCTCTTAGCATACTAATAGGTCATGGAAGACATAGGGCATGAATCGTATCAAGCCAATCACAGATGTAAGGAGAGGGAGAAGAGGTTAAACACAGAGATATATGTGCATAGTTAATCACACCGCTTTCATTTGTGGTTGCATGCCGCTGTTTTATAGAAAATGGTTTGTGTTTGTGTTCTGCTGAAACTTTGAAGATAATATAGGGATTATTATGTCTAGAATTTGCCCTATGTGATTCTGTTACTTTAACCAATTTGACCATTGCTTATACACAAAATATGTCAAATCACGGATCAGAAAGTGTTCATATCTTAATTCTTAAGGTCTATATGTAAGATTCCAGCACGAATACATTGTAAAAAGGCTTTTTTTGTGAAATGATTGTCATAACATTTTTACTCTACGTCATTATGGATGCCTTTTCCACCTGAAAGTAAAAAAAGGGAGATTTGCAACTGTATCTCACAGTTGTGACGGTTTTCCTTATTATTTCTTATTTTAAAATGTTTTTATTTTTCATTTTTCTCTCTGAAGTGAGGTGAAATTGGTCTCCATACATGCCAGATTTTTTTTTTTTTTTTTTTTTTACATAACAAATTTGTATATTGATTATGTTGCAGAAACATTAGGACATGTAACGAGTGATGTTTGTTCATTTTTTTCAATCACTTCTCGCAAGCCAGTCAGGGCTGCGTTTGCAAAAAGCATTGTAAGCCTAAGTTGATCGTAGAGACCATTGGTGGCAATTGTTATATGATCAACTTATTATGCTTTTGGGAAATGCAGCCCAGATCATTTTCACCAAAAATACTGATGTTAACACACTGAATCTGCACTTCCTTTTATCTCCCCCTTAAATGGCCAGACTTTTCAAATTGCCTCTGGATCTGTATACTTTTTTTTCCTTCTTTTTTTTATATTCATAATTGTGCTAACCCCCTAGTCAAAGCTGGCCCGTGTTAATCCCTTTTAAGGTGAAAGAGAGCAAATGTTTTGAATTTTGCGCACCTTTGCAGTAGTTGTTTGATAGCACAGTGCTATGTTCCGGTCAGTGTGTGTCCACATTTGGAGAGATTAATGGAGAATACTGTTCCTGTGACCTTTCCTCATAGAGATGGAGGTGAGGCGAGTCATTAATGCTTCTTATGTGGTAATTAACGAGCCCCCATCCCCCATCACCCCCTATCCGGCTCTAGCACCCACCCCCACGTCAGGAAAGAGCGGGCTAAAAAAATAAAAAAAATGCCCGCAGAATGGAGGTGATCATTTAATTAGGCTTATGTGCATATCTGGTGATAGCAAAGAGAGGTGTCAGATTTTAACTGCTGCACTAAATTACAAGCCTTACCACCTAGAGCTCACCACACTCGGACAAGAAACGACAGCAGCAAGTTAGTTACTCCACAAATAGTCGGAACATGCTTCCTGTGTGGAGATTAAGTGGCATCAGGAAATCTGGAGAAGGTCATGAGTGTCCACAGCTTTGAAGTGATGCTAATCTCCAGGTATTTTCCAAAGCGAGTGATAAGCAATTATTTTCAACAACCAAAGGCTTGTTTTTGTACATACTGTGGCAATGCAAGTTAGATGTCAACTGTGCTGTTGTTTAAAGGGATAGTTAGGCTAAAAATGTCATTATTTACTCATGCTCATGTCGTATCAAACCTGTATGACTCGTTTTCTGTGGAAAACAAAAGATTTTTTGATGGATATCTTGGCTACAATAAAAGTGAACTTGGATTGCGTCTGTCAAGCTATAAACAAACAAAAACATAGTTCATATAGTTCATATATACTCAATCCAAAATCATGAGAAAACATAACTATGTCACTTGGCGATACTGTATGAATTCGAACGATGTGATTTGTATGGAAATTTATGATTTTTAGAAAAAAAAAAGCAAGCATGAAGGTCCACCCCTAATTCCTAAAATCTGTGGGGTGTGAGCAGATCATACGAAATGATGTGAATACATTTTTTTATGAATTAGTCACTGACGTGCTAAAACGTAAAAAGTTATGAATTGCCATGTGGGTATGAATAGACTTCAGTCTCAGTCTGTTCATCATGCAAATCTATGGTACAGCATCATAATCTTGGAAAATAGGGCATACGGGTGAGTAATCGATGACAACACTTCCATTTTTAGGTGAGCTGTCCCTTTAAGGTCGTGTTGGCCATGGAGCTGGAGTCAGTGGCAGGTCATGACCTCTGAAAGACCTCTGTTTCTACACACACCACAGTACTCAGTCCAAACAGAACAAGATGTTAGCATGTTTGGCGTGTCCTTCCCGCATAGCTACCTCCACTCTGATTACCCCTACGGCTCTGCCTCGTACCCCTTCTTACGTGTTGATGATTGATGTGGCTCGTGCTTCGACCCAGCTTCATTAGTGCAAATGTCATCCCTGCCACCGCAACTAACGCTTCTGCCTCTGCCATATTTTACCATTCCTCTTCTAATTGAGTTTAGAGTTAAAAATGTATGAGTGTATTAATTGTTTTGTGACATTGGAAGGGAGTTTGGGTGACAAAGAGGTCCTTCCATGCAGAGTGGAGGCTAGATGATTCCAGTCCGTTCCAGTCCCTCTGTAAGCCTGTTTCCCGGGGGAATAAAACAAGAGGGACATTTAAATACCAATTTGGGTCTGACGGATGCTAAAATTTACATGCTCAGCTCTTTTAAAAATGCTTTACAAAGTGGAAGAATTGCACCAGCTACATTTGGAATAGTCTCAGTTGGTGCTTTTTCACTGTTAATTAATTTGAAGTTTAATGCACAGTGATTTTACCTCATGTGTTTCTATTCCTATATGAGATTATTAGCGGTGCTTGCCAAAGCAAAGATCACTGTTACTATTTATCATACTCAAGATTAGGGATCTGAACACACCCTTAACACAAAGTGTACTGTTACATTTCAACATAAATTCAAGAGACTAAATACTGCAGCTCTTTTTTTTTTGGAATCGACTTTAAAAGCATATAATAACTAACTGACACAGAAGAGAAGAAATTGTTGAATAAAGTCGCAATATTATTTAATGACAGAAATGTCATTTTTGGGTGAACTAACCCTTTAAATATGAAAATGACAGAATAGCAACAACAGTAGGCAGTCTAAAAAATGTATGCCTTTAAACATATTTTAATTGTATCAGCGCATAGTGTTTTTACAGTAAAAACAACTAATTAAGTGTAACAGTACATTTCATTTTACTGCAATAAGAAGTTAAAAAACAAGTAAAAAAAAAAAAGAATAATTGAATGAAAAACATATTTCACAAGATAATGCATATTAATTTACAGTGAAAATATTGTGGAAATTATTATTATTATAAATATATTTTTTTACAAATGTATGAGTAAGCATTCCCAAAAAATCCCTGCTTGAACCATCACATTATTTTTATCTGAAAATTTAGTTTTTTTCAAAAAAATGTGTGCATATTTATAATGTCATATGTGTTACCTTGATGGTGTTGAGTCAGTCTGTCTAAGGAAGACTTTTATTGTTGTTATTTACGTATTAATTTTTTATTGCGTTATATACTTTTGAATCAACCACATTGAAACAATCTATAATCAATTGAAACTAGACAGAAGGAGCACTTGTGTGCTGTGTGTGTAAGGTACATCATCTGTTCTGTAATCTTAAACTGTTCTTTGTTTCTCTATGTTCCACCTCACTCCTTTCCTCCATTCAGTCCCTTTTCTTTTTCCTCCTCTCTTTTCCAGTCAATTTGACCCAGCTGTGAAAACTATCCCGGCGGTGCGGGTACTGTCTGGCAGGTTTGGTTGTGCAGTAGGTGAGGGCCGGCAGAACGACGCAGACCTCTGAGACAGTGCGCCTGATGCTCTCCACATGTTATTGTCTGGAAAACGGCCCTTCGGTTAGTCATCCACGTGGAAAACGCCCCGTTAGCAAACAGCTGGGTCAAACTGCGCAGCCGCACGCCTCCCGAAATCACAATCCTACATCCGCGCTGATATCCAGTACAGTGTTTTAAATATCTTTAATGTTTAAATATCGTTTATTTACCCCAGATCTTGCATGTCAAATGTGGTTTGTGAGGACTTCCTTCTCAGAGGTCACAAGGTCAAGGTGTGCCAGTGACCCTAATTCTGCTGTGATGCCAGGCTCATGTGGCCCTGCTCTACGCCAAGTCGTCCTTCTGAAGTGCAAGGGAAGCTGTTCTATTCCTGTCCTCCTCCTTCCAGAGACACAATGAACTGTTGAAAATGTAATTGCCTCCCTGATCTATCCACCACATGCCGTTCAAAAGCCCCTCACTCACTCCAATGGGCAGCCGCTCAGATGATCTCACCCCACTGTACGCAGACAAAAGAGTGTTCTTATTAAAGAATGGCGCTGCGGAGAGATGACAAAGACCGTGGAACACGGACAAGAGAATTTTTCTGACATACTCCAAGAATTTCGTACACTGTCACTGTCAGTGCCAGATAATAATTACTAAGCTCCAAAGGCATGGCTGCTATGAATCGAGGCGCTGGTAGAACGAGTGAATGAGAGAATAGCTGGTGGTCAAACTGCTTCAGGGGATGAGGAGGACACAACAGGCCCAGTGTTATTAGCGGTAATGAAACTAAAACAAAAAGTAAATGAAATCTATAGGAAAGGTGATACAAATACATTTTAATTGCTGTAAAAGCTAATGTGAAAATGAGACAAGATGGCAATAACTGTTGACTATCATGATTAAAAGCATTACATTTTTCCAGACAAATTATATCAGGTGATGCATTACTTATAATTATAAATAGTAATGTAAAATAATGTTCATCTGATAATTGTTCAAAAAATAAATAAATAGAAGAATGTTTTCAGAAGTAACATGTAAGAATTTTACAAAAACATATATTTAACAAGGAATGCATGCTACTTTTCAGTGAAATATTATTATTTTGGTGAAATTATTATTAATTAAAAAGATTATGAGTGAGAATTCTTAATGTGAAGAACATTTTTTTTTTCTTAATTTTTAATTTATATTAAGTGTGCATGGTAGTATTTTATGTTATATGTTATATTATTTAGTTAATCCAAGTACATCCAAGCCAAATGTATAGAGCCTGAATAGCAAATACTAATAATAATAATTTCCAGATTATTTTATCCAAAGCAACTCAAATTACATTCAAGGTATATGAAGTCCATTTCTTTGGGATTTGAACCCATGACCATGGCATTGATAACAGCCTGTTTTGCTGTCTTTTAATTTGTTTGTAAAAAAAAAAAAAAAAAAAAAAAAAAATTAGAATAAAAACTAAATATATTGTAAATAAATATATATAACTAAAACTAGAAAATGCTGAAAACCTAACATTGAAAGGTCAAAATGAGATTTAAATAGAAATAAAACTAGATTAAATTGCAAAACTATGACGACCCTGATCAGGACTCCCAAGAGTTCTGTTTATTTGAACGTTTTGTGAATTGTTTATGGCAAGTGTGTGTGCTTTAGTTTGTATGATGACACAGCTCATGCGGAAGCTTTGGCTGAAAAGCCCGACAAGTTCCAATAAATAATCTCCCATGCGCAGTTCTGGAACAGTGTGAGTAACTGCATTCACGTAAATAATTAACGCAACCATCTTGGATAAACACATACTGAGTCATTTTGAGATTCCTGTGAATGTGAGGGGATATCTGTCTGTCAGGCGCAAGAGGAAAAAAAGGACAGTGGATAGCAGGAGATGAAATGAGAGGAGAAAATCGAGAAAATGAAAAGTGTGCGAGAGGGGGAAAAAAAGTGGAGGAAAACAGTAATAAATGTCTTGTCTTGTGAAAGCGCAGCCATGGTATTGCTATTTCATTCCAGACTGACTGGTGATGTCTGTGTTAAGACTTGGCAACAAGTGAATTAGCCTCCGGAAGGAATCAAACAAAAGCGAGGAAAATCAATACGGACAAAGTAGAAGTTTTTCATTACCTTCCACGGCTATTGAATCAGTGCTAGGCTGTTATCACTTTATCGGTTTGGGGTCGCTGTACTGCAGTCATTAACATCTCCTAGCCGTGCTAGACTCATCCGCACCCGTCTAGCGACGTCTCATCTTTGCCTTGTGCTGCTTGTACGGTTCAAGTGATGAAATATTGACCAGTTGCTCCAGGATCCAACTCTATTGATCTTAACTTATCCAGCTGTTTATATCTGAACTTAAGGTTTAACTTGCATTGATTTTTTCACCACCTTTGAGTTCTCAAGGTGCTGGCCTCTGCTACCCACTAATTGGCTTAAACAAGAGAGGATTGTAGTTCGCATCCAACAGAGGAATACGTATGTGCTCTCAAATGTCCTAATAATCAAAAAGTAGAGATAAAAAGTACTTTGTCCAGAAAGATTATTTTAGTCAAGGTAATAGAAGGCAACAACCTGCTCGTTTCTAAAAAAAAAAGGAAGTATTTTTACACTTTTTTTGTCACTTGTTGTACAGAGGTCAAAAAGCACAAAACTTAATAGTGAATACATTTTTCAATTCAATTCAATTGACTTTCATTTGTATAGCGCTTTCACAATACAGATCGTTTCAAAGCATTTTTGATCATTTTCACAATTTTCATGACCCTGCAGAATATTTTGTTGCATGAGTATCTGAACATGCTATATATCAAAAGAAAGAACAGAGTCTCTGCTTTTACACCCCCCACCCCCCCAATATTTTATTCTAGCATGCATTCTTTTTTTTATCAACTTGAATGTGGGTAAGTTTAATTTAAAAAAGCACATTTTGAGCTAAAAGATGAGGAAAAACACGTTTTTGTCGAAGACTACATCCAGATCGGATTCAGAAAGATGATCAAAACATAGATGGAGTTGATCGAGTCCATCAACACCCCTAATGCTTGCACAGTCCTATAGCTCGTCCTGGGTCGATATTTCATTCAGTAACATTAGGCACAATTCTGTTTCACGTTGATGCTCGCGTTATTTTACATATGCATCTGCTTACATATGCTATCACTTGTTTCTGCTTCTTCTTCACATGTCTTTTGATCTGGAAATTCATTACTCTTTCTGAAGATGCGTAATATTGCCCCCTACCGTATAACAGTGAAAACACAGAAAGCTGAAAAATTCCGGATAAATAATGGAAATTTTCATCAAATGCGGGGAAGATTTTTCTCAGAAATGATGTAAATTTCCATCAATGGTGGGTGAAGAGTTAAGGAAGAAACAATGAGCTCATTAAAGTAATAATTGCAAGTTGTGAAGTTGTTGATTCAGTTTGATTCTGAAGTCATCTCTTCACAGAAGAGTGAAGATATTTCAAAAGATCCCTGGCCTTTTTGTTTGCATGCTTTTCAAACAGGTAAAAACTGCTTTGTGAAGAATTTGCATTGAGATATTTTTGAATACAGCATTTGCCTTTATTATTGACCCTCGCTTCATACTATTATCTGACCCCGGCATCGCATCAGTGTGTTAGCGCGGTTTTGAAAAGATTATTGAAAGTGAACGCACTCTTACACCTACACAACATTGTGTAAGTAAACTCAATGCAGTATACTATCCGAGGAGATAAAATGCCAGTGCCTTTATTTGTTTTCTGTCAGGTTACAAGGTTAAAATGCAAGCGGAATCCAGACATGAAATCAATTCTGTAGCCTCTTTATCTGTCTGTCTGTGGCCATTAGACACCGTTTGCACCTCGTCCCTGTGAAAGAATTATTCATTTATTTTTACCAGTCAACCTTGAATGCCAATAAGCACTGAACTGCAAAAGAATAAATCTAGTTACCTGCTCCTACATGCATATGCATTTAAATCTTCATAACACACTCCATTTCATATGTTTACTGCTGGTCATTGTGCCAATTAAAAGGAGAAATGCTTTGCAGCTTAGAGAGAAGAAAAGTCAGCTCTTGCATTAATATATGCATGTTTTGACATACATTTGCAGTAATTTCATTTGAATACTGTTTATACAGATGATTCAATGGAAAAGTGTATGTGTTTCAACATAAAGAAAGAACATCTATTTTGAGGCGTATAGACGACTGTTGAGGCAGAGAGACGTTCAGATGTATAGGGCATCAGGCCTTTTGTGTTCTCTGAAGACTAATTCAGACATCTTTTGGTTTGAAGAGCCTACCATATTTTAGTTCTCCATGGGAAAGGTCTTGACTAACTGACTGCCCCCTAATGAATATGAATGTTAAAAAAGGAGAGAAATGAATGCAAACAAGGCACCATATGCAACCCTTTGGCCTTTATTCAAAGTCACTATGCTTGTGTCAAGACCTTAATATTCAATGACGGCACTCCAAGGTCTAGTCATTGGTGTTATTATAAAATCATTTTAACGAAATTGACATCAGCATTGTTTGGTTGAAAAATCATACAGATGTTACAGTTTGTTTCTCGGTTAACCTGGACTCTTGAGGTAACATTCTCTTGCAGTTTTAAATGACCCTCTCTGAGAGATTTTTTCTTGTAATTTGACATTTCAGGAGTCCAAAAATAAACCCTTTAGCATCTGAATTACTTCTCTAGTAAAGCAAAGTGTTTTAAAAATACTCTTAATCTATGTCAGCTGTTTATTCATTTATTTATTTATTTATTCAGTTTTACGTCTCCTGACAAGTAAAATTTAAAGGAAAAGTTCAGCCAAAAAACACGGTTGTTATTAACTAAGACTATTAAAATTGTTTTTGTTAACTGAAATAGAGATAAAACAAAACAAAATGTAAATATTAGATAACTGAAATAAAATATGTTTATGTTGAAGTACTAAAACTGAAAGAAAAATAAATTAATGTTAAATAGAAAAAATGGCAAAATCACATAACAAAATTACTAAAGCTTAAATTCAAAATAAAAAGATAAAAGCTTATTAAAATAATAATAAATATTGAATTAGTATTAAAAAAAAAAACTAAAATAAAACCCAAATTGAAGATTATTTCATTTAATCACCCTGTAGGTGAAAAAAGGTGAAGGTGAATAATATACTGAAAAAACGGAGCGATTCCAAGAGGGTCCTCACACCATCGGTGCTCTGGCCCTAAATATAAGTCATTATTCAATGAAAATCTTAAAATTTGCCCGCATGCTTTTTGAGGGAAGTTGCTTTTGTCTGATTTGTTCTTTTTTTTTTATTTTTATTTTTTTTATATGAATCTGTTGATCCAGTTCATAAAATCATTGTGAATGATTTGTTTATTCCTAATCCAGTTCTACTGTTAAACTTTGTAAAACTCTAAATTTTTTTATGAAAATTCGCATTAATTCGACCCATTCATTAATATTGTGTAGCCTATATGTGTATATATTTTTTTTTAATTTGACCGTATAATGTTTAATCAGAATTTCATAACTGGTTCTGCCTCCATCCAATCAACAACCAATGAATTGATCCAAGTCCTGCCCTACATTTTGTTCTTTTTCGACAATGCGTCATAATATGGAAGAAAAGATCTCTTGATCGATATGTTGTGACTCGCTTTGAAAAAAGTTCCAGGGAACAAAGAAAGTGATTTGGATGAAATATTCCTTTAAATGACACATAACTGAAAACTACTTTAAGCAACCTCTGAGCAATGAAATGTTCTCCTGAGAACAACTGTAGTTGTAGCTGTAGAATGAGAGTGTCTTTATAAGATATGTAGCAGTAGATGTGACGTGGAAGTGCCTCAGACAGCGTAAACTCACTGTGCCCCCAGAGAGCAGAGTTCAACCACACACTCAGAGCAAGAAACATTCCGCAACAACTGTGTGTGTGTGTGTGTGTGTGTCAAGGAGAAGGTCTGTCTTTTCTCCCCAGCCTGTTTCCTCTGTCGGCCCTGTTGTGTCTGCTGATAAGGCTCTGGTCTCTCTGTGCCCACTCCTCACACAGATTGTGTTTGTTCGCCGCTGTGTGTGTGTGTGTTCAGACAGGAGATTGAGGGAGAGTGAGTGAGTGAGTGAGGGCCAACACACCAAAAATAAACACTCTGCAAAATGACTCCTCCCACATTGGGCCCAAAATCTTTCTTTCATTTCATACACACACACACACCCAAAAGCAATTATTCCCCAAAGAATAGGACACAGCAAAATGATTCTGGGTGAAAGGGGGTTTCAAAAAAGTGTGCGAGTGTGTGTGTGTGTGTGTGTGTCAAGATCATCATTCTGTCTAACTCTTCAGCCTCACTAATCTCTTTAAAGGCAGAAGCAGGTTTAATTGCCAATAGCTGTTGCATATTTAAAAGATTTAATTTAGGCTGTTTGCGAGGGAACGGCGGGCAGCAGTGCAGGCCTTTGTTTTGTGGCTTGTGTGTGTGTGTATTTGTGAGTGTGTGACATGTGGCAGCCCTACAGACGGCAGGTGAGGCCAGGCGTGCTTGAATGGTATAAGATAAGACCGGCTCCTTTTCTGCTCAGATGGTCGGTCATTATCACGCCACACCACTCATTAACAAACACACATTTGCATCTTTACCATTCATTATTCCTCTCTTCTTTCTTTCTGTGGCCCGATCCTGTCCATCGCTTCTCGTCTTTCCACCCTGGACTCCTATGCCCTTGCCAGTCACCTCTTTTCTTTGTCTTTTTCTCTTCTTTCTTTCTCTCTCTCTCTCTCTCTCTCTTGGACTGTGAGGATAAAGGTATGCTGTGAAATATGATTAAAATAGCTGTATAATAATAAACATACTGAACAATACAAAATAATTGTTTTAAAATGTATATTATTCTTTTTATGGCAAAGCTGAATTTTCAGCATCATTAGTCCAGTCTTCAGTGTCACATGATCCTTCAGAAATCATAACAATATGTAAATTTAGTGCTCAAGAAACATTTCTTATTATTATCAGTGTTGAAAACAGTCTTATTCTGGATTCTTTGAAAAGTAAATTGCAAAAGAACAGAATTTATTTGAAATAGAAGTCTTGTGATATTTGGTAAATTATATTTTATATAAATAA